>NW_024585427.1:1251-8515 GCF_018398535.1 Haplochromis burtoni
TGGTTGAGAAGAGGCGGCAAAACACCTAGCAGGCTAGGCGGAAGGATACACACCCACACTGGTATCAGTAATCCACGGTGGTTCTTTAATACGCATTCTTCAGCAACCGTATAAAAGCCCGGCTGAACGGCTGCGGCTCAACAACAAAATGCCCAGCGTTCATACAACCCAAGCGCTGCAAACAAAACAAAAAAAAGGGGTCTGGAAAAGAAAACATAAGTCCGTCCCTCGTTAAGCACGAGCGTGAAGGCACGTGTCCTCATAATCCCCGAGCGAGAGAGCGAGAGCAGTGGCACACACTGATGACACCATCAACCCTCGACTTGGGTGTCTTAAAGGGACACCACACCATAATGGCTGTTACATATTCCCCCCCGGGTTAAACAAAGGCTGTCCCCAGCCGAACACAGCAAAGGTACAGTTCAAACTTAACCAGCCTCCATACATGG
Organism: Haplochromis burtoni; assembly: GCF_018398535.1. Classification (NCBI taxonomy): domain Eukaryota; kingdom Metazoa; phylum Chordata; class Actinopteri; order Cichliformes; family Cichlidae; genus Haplochromis; species Haplochromis burtoni. The sequence continues at coordinate 1,701 of NW_024585427.1, forward strand.
TCAGCAGGATAAGACGTTAAAAACCAAAATAGGGGAATGTACAGTCCAAAATTGACAAACTGGCATACATGACAGTGTCCCACATGGTGAATGCCCATTCAAATAAATGTCAAAGAAAGAAAATAAGCTTAGGACAGCCAGGACAATGACAGAATGAAATTCCCTCTTATTGTTACATTGCGTTTCCACCGTTTTCCCAAAAATTACAACAGTAAGCATGAACATATTACCACAACATGAAACAGTGAACAAATTGACTCAACAGCTTGACACAGTACACGAAACACATCAAAAAGCAAAACAAGTCACTTTATGTAAATCTGTCATATGAAAAGGGTTGGTCCACCTATTGACGACTAGTCAGTGGTGACTCTAGGAACAGGTCTCTGGTCTGAGGTCATAAGAACCTCCAACAGCACACCCATGGCAGCAGGAGGTGAACTGTTAACTCTGTCTCCAGAGCAATGCTCAGCAGTCTCTTGAAAGATGTTCTGGTCCAGAACAAGCAGGACAGGTCAGACGGTCAAAGTCAGTCTCAGCAGCGGTGCAGGCTAAAGACATGCGGGAGTTGTCGTCAACGCGTCACAGTTCATGTGGCCCGGGACTGGAAGAGCAGGAGGAAGACTGCTGTCGGCGGGACACTGAGATCCAAAGCTGCTGAGGCCATTTAGCTTTCATCGCTGCGCTAGATCAAAGCTGTGGTCCCAGGTAGAATGGTTGCAGTTTCGCAACATGAAAAACTCCACTTTCTCTCCCAGTGTCCACTGTGGTGAGAGAGTATTCACAATCGACATCCTCTTGAGAGATCGGTAGGGACATTGTAAAGGGGGCCAACTTGCAGAAAAGTTGGACGATGCATCTGATTTTGGGTGTGACTTTTGTCCGCTAAGTTATTTAAAGGACTAGTTTATGTCAATGGATGAATTTACTGACTGACGCGCAGAAGAAATAGTTCTTTATGGAGCCTAGATGGTGTGAATGATGAGACCAAAGACTGTCATGTCTTGTACCAAAAATATATTGAGTAAATAGGGGAAAGGGGAAATGGAACAAAATATTTAACACAACACACAACATAAATGTCCACAATTAAATAATAAATCAGTGCTGTGATTTTTCTGTGCAAGAGTCCTTTTGCTAAGAGTCCTTTTTTTGGTCCTTTTCTTTTTAAAGTTCACTTTTAAGGTATTCCTCCTTAGGGTCCAGCTTCATACAAGGGGGAAATATGTCCGTAATCCAAAGACGGCTAAGTGGGGGAAAAGAGGGGAAAACAAAGAATGGTCCTACCGGCTCGCCACTTCAATATGAAGAAGATCAATTCAAAGGGGAAAAAAAACCTGACCTGTAGGTCAGAAAAATGTCCATTAGCACATCAAGTTCAATTCAGTTTACCGGTAAACAAATATATTCTTCTGCAAGTCTAGGTAACAATGCAAATCATAAATCATCATCATCAATGTACAACAGTTAAATCATTAATCATCTTGGCTACGTAGCTTAATCTATACATTCCAGTAGCGTTCGCTACAAACAATACAAAAACAACAATAAAGAAAAACAACTGTCTAACAGACAGCATAGCCGAATTCAAGGCAACACATAACAATAATCATTCAATCGCACTTTGTTTCAAAGTAAGCCCATAAAAATGCTTAAGTAAACAGAAGTGTTCAAAAACAGCGGTTTTTGAACCGGAGTTCTGCTCGCGGTGGGAACGCTGCCGCACAAAGTCATTTTTTAATCGCGAAAACGATCGGCTGGTTACTGACAACCAAAGGTTGTAAGATATTAAGGACACTTACCGCTGAGTTTAAAGTTTAAAGATGAATTGAGGAGAGAAAACGCTTTGTTTTCCAATACCGCTCTAAATGCCATAAGCTCACAGCCACAGCAGGAGTCGAACCCGGAAGTATCCCTCCACAGCCGGTTTTCAGAGTTGCCGCGACGTGAAAGGAGCCAATCAGAAGAGGGACCTCAAATCAGCTGACGTGGGTCATGTGACAGGGAGTAGTTGATATGGGTTACAGGTTCCCCCCTCGATCTCATGTACGTCCCTGTACATGGTGGTTGGGTCCGGATGACAGGTTGTTCAGTGGCAGTAAGCAGATGGTCCTCTTCATCCTCCAGTGCATGAGTAAAGGCAGTGGTTAAGCCATGGACTAGTGCCTGAATACTCTTCAAGATGGGCTGACCAAGCGTAGAGTATTGTAACCGGTCTGGAGGTTTCCTGGTCCGAGTTGATGTTCTCAGAGGTTCTAGTTCAGAGCTGGAGGTGTCAGAGTTAGATGGTAGATCAGCAGCAGAGGACATACTGGACTCAGTCGGCGATTCAACATTGGTAGGTTCAGCAGAGGACAGACTGTCCTCTGATTCCAAGTCGCTGATCCAAATTGTATCTCAACAGAGGACCAGGAACTTCCTCAGATATCACACAAGATGACAGTCTTACCCCCTCTGACAAGGGTTTCTCGCAGCATCGTAGCCGGATTCCCAGCCTATGCACTGCTGCCAAAAACAAAAAAAGTGATGCCCGAATAGCACGGTCACGCAAGACTGTCGCGATCAGATGTTAAATAGTCGTGCTGAAACGCAGGCGCAACGACTACGTTTAGCAGATTATCGATAGTGTGGAAATCGCAGAATACCTGACACAGGATGGTCGAATACACCTACTATGAGCCATACACGATTCATCCATACAGTCGTACGATCTGAGTTGTGCACAGACCGCATCATCATACGACTGATGGAACTGGCTCCCAGATTATTTTAACGTTTGTTCGACTAGTCTCAGCCTTGATATGCGCGATACCACTCCAGACATTAGCTAAATTAGACGAAGCGGATCCCAGAGATTACATGAGTATCAGTTTTGTACTTCTTCTCGTCGGACCAGTACACTCACGGCGACAAGACTTTCCGCCTCTTTACCCTCACTAGCATAGATCTCGTTGAGGTTTTCCCATTTGTCTGCAAGTTGTACGCTCGATCCGTTTCGACACATCACCAGCACCCTGCGACCAACCCGCCATGCAGACGGAGTTTGAGGCCGATTATGGCTTGGTCGTGAAACGGTCTTCTGTTGTTCTTCCAACGTAGCGTTCTCCCCCAGCCCAGTGCAATGTTGACCTCTGGTTCAAAATGGACGTCAGCTAATCTGGACATATTGCGAAGTGCGGTGGATGCCGTCCACCAGCGACAGTCCAAAAAACCAGCAATCGCCGGAGCCAGGCGAAGGTTCCACCAAACATCGAGCCTCAACTCTAGGGACGTGAGTACTCCAGTACATCCACTCGGATCGGCACAGTTGTATGCGGGGAACCAATCGCACGACAATACCGTCATTCGCAATATGTCCAGAACCTGAAGTCAAATCTAGAAAAGAGCTACAAAATTGCCATTGGCAATGCGGAGAAGCTCATGGAAAGAAACAAGAGCCGTTTCGACCAACATATCACCCCCTCTGAACTGGACGTTGGTGACAGGGTGCTGGTACGTAATGTGAAACTCCGAGGCAAACACAAAATTGCAGACAAATGGGAACCAGACATCTATGTGGTGGTAAAAAGAGCAGAAAATCTTCCAGTGTACACTGTCCGACCAGAGAACAAATCCAAACCGATTCGTACTCTACACAGAGATCTCCTATTACCATGTGGATTTTTGCCGCATTCCACTAGAACCAACCGAACAACTGTAAAACCAACCGGGAAGCAGTCATTCAACCTTTCTGATGAGGACTGTGCACAACCTCAGTCAGACGATGAGGATGAAATGATACCGCATCAATGGTATGATCCTGTCTCAGAGCCTCTGCGATTCACCACTGTCCATAATCTGCCAGAACCGTCATCCGCCGTTCCAGCCACTGAACCTTTACCATCTGATACACCAGTCTGTGAACCTGCTACGCTCCCTTTGCCTTCTCTTGAGCCAGCAGAGAGCGACACCCCTGACTCAGAAACCCCTGTCAAGGAGGAAGCTCCTGATACTGTGGAATCAGAGGACAGTCTGTCCTCTGCTGAACCTACCAATGTTGAATCGCCGACTGAGTCCAGTATGTCCTCTGCTGCTGATCTACCATCTAACTCTGACACCTCCAGCTCTGAACTAGAACCTCTGAGAACATCAACTCGGACCAGGAAACCTCCAGACCGGTTACAATACTCTACGCTTGGTCAGCCCATCTTGAAGAGTATTCAGGCACTAGTCCATGGCTTAACCACTGCCTTTACTCATGCACTGGAGGATGAAGAGGACCATCTGCTTACTGCCACTGAACAACCTGTCATCCGGACCCAACCACCATGTACAGGGACGTACATGAGATCGAGGGGGGAACCTGTAACCCATATCAACTACTCCCTGTCACATGACCCACGTCAGCTGATTTGAGGTCCCTCTTCTGATTGGCTCCTTTCACGTCGCGGCAACTCTGAAAACCGGCTGTGGAGGGATACTTCCGGGTTCGACTCCTGCTGTGGCTGTGAGCTTATGGCATTTAGAGCGGTATTGGAAAACAAAGCGTTTTCTCTCCTCAATTCATCTTTAAACTTTAAACTCAGCGGTAAGTGTCCTTAATATCTTTCAACCTTTGGTTGTCAGTAACCAGCCGATCGTTTTCGCGATTAAAAAATGACTTTGTGCGGCAGCGTTCCCACCGCGAGCAGAACTCCGGTTCAAAAACCGCTGTTTTTGAACACTTCTGTTTACTTAAGCATTTTTATGGGCTTACTTTGAAACAAAGTGCGATTGAATGATTATTGTTATGTGTTGCCTTGAATTCGGCTATGCTGTCTGTTAGACAGTTGTTTTTCTTTATTGTTGTTTTTGTATTGTTTGTAGCGAACGCTACTGGAATGTATAGATTAAGCTACGTAGCCAAGATGATTAATGATTTAACTGTTGTACATTGATGATGATGATTTATGATTTGCATTGTTACCTAGACTTGCAGAAGAATATATTTGTTTACCGGTAAACTGAATTGAACTTGATGTGCTAACGGACATTTTTCTGACCTACAGGTCAGGTTTTTTTTCCCCTTTGAATTGATCTTCTTCATATTGAAGTGGCGAGCCGGTAGGACCATTCTTTGTTTTCCCCTCTTTTCCCCCACTTAGCCGTCTTTGGATTACGGACATATTTCCCCCTTGTATGAAGCTGGACCCTAAGGAGGAATACCTTAAAAGTGAACTTTAAAAAGAAAAGGACCAAAAAAAGGACTCTTAGCAAAAGGACTCTTGCACAGAAAAATCACAGCACTGATTTATTATTTAATTGTGGACATTTATGTTGTGTGTTGTGTTAAATATTTTGTTCCATTTCCCCTTTCCCCTATTTACTCAATATATTTTTGGTACAAGACATGACAGTCTTTGGTCTCATCATTCACACCATCTAGGCTCCATAAAGAACTATTTCTTCTGCGCGTCAGTCAGTAAATTCATCCATTGACATAAACTAGTCCTTTAAATAACTTAGCGTGACAAAAGTCACACCCAAAATCAGATGCATCGTCCAACTTTTCTGCTAAGTTGGCCCCGCTTTACACGGGTCCCTACCGCATCTCCAAGAGGATGTCGGATGTGAATTATGAATCTCTCTCACCACAGTGGACACTGGAGAGAAAGTTGGAGTTTTTCATGTTGCAAACCTGCAACCATTCTACACCTGGGCCACAGCTTTATCTGGCAAACATGAAAGCTAAAGGCAGCTTTGGATCTCAATCCCCCAGACAGCAGCTCTTCTCCTGCTCTTCCAGACCCAGGCCACAATAACTGTGATGCTGTTGACACAACCCCCATTGTCTCTAGTGACACCGCTGCTGAGACTGACTTTGACCGTACTGACACTGTCCTGCTTTTCATGGACCAGAAATCTTTACAAGAGACTGCTGACATTGCTCTGGAGACAGAGATTAACAGTTCACCTCCTGCTGACAATGGGTGTGCTGTTGGAGGTTCTTATAACCTCAGACTGAGACCTGTTCCTAGAGTCACCACTAACTAGTCAGTCAATAGGTGGACCAACCCTTTTCATATTGACTGATTTGACCTAAAGTGACTGTATTTGCTTTTTGATGTGTTTCGTGTGGTCATGTTGGCAATGTTTTCATGTTGTGGTAATATGTTCATGCTGACTGTTGCAGATTTAGGGAAAATAAAAAAGCAACGACAAAGAGGGAATTTCATTCTGTAATTCTCCTGGCTATCCTAAGTTTATTTTCTTTCTATAACATTTGTTCAAATGGACATTCAACATGTGGGATACTGTCATGTATGCCAGTTTGTCAATATTGCACTGTGCATTTACCTGTTTTGGTTTCAACATCTTATCCTGCTAACCATGTATGGAGGCCGGTGAAGTCTGGATTGTACCTTTGCTGTGTTCGGCTGGAGACAGCCTTTGTTTAACCCGGGGGAAATATGTAACAGTCACAATGGTGTGGTACCTCTTTAATGTAACATAAGTCGAGGGTTAATGATGTCATTAGTGTGTGCCACTGCCCTCTCTGTGACTTATGGAAGCAACACTTGCATGCAAATACATGGAGAGAGACGGCTTTATATGTTTTACTCCTCCAGAAACCCTTTGCAACGTTACAGGTTGTATGAACACTGTCTGTCATGTTTGATAAGCAGCAGCCAGTCAACCAGGCCTTATATGTTTGTTTGTTTGTTTTTTTGTTGTTTTTTGCCTGTCCCGTTTGGCTCCTTTGCCATCAGAATTATTGTTTAAAGGCAAAGAAAGATGCCCAACAGATTTACTTAACCAAATGGACCATCCCAGCCTTGCCGTAATGGTCTATTTGA
>NW_024585428.1:0-3497 GCF_018398535.1 Haplochromis burtoni
CTCACCACTGTTTCACTCTCCTTATACATGTCCTTTCCAGCCTCACATACTTCTTTGTCACTCCTGACTTCCTCATGCAGTACCACAGTTCCTTTCTTGGCACCCTATCGGTTGCTTTCTCTACATACACAAAGACATAGTGCAGCTCCTTCTCTGTACTTTTCCATCAACACTCTCAACGCAAACATCGGGTCTGTAGTGCTCTTTCTCAGCATGAAGCCATACTGCTGCTCACTGATCATCACCTCTCTTCTTAACAACTCTTCAGCTTCAGCAGCTCTTTCTCATATCTTTATAGTATGGCTCATCAACTTTATCCCTCTGTGATTACTACAGCTCTGCACATAACCCTTGATCTTTAAAATGAATACCAGTACACACCACCTCAAATCTCCATTCATGCTTTCAGTCTCCGAGAGATAATACAAGCCGTAATGTAGCAAGGGCAGTTTTAACTGAGCTGACTATCCTGTCTAGCACAGTTCCCAGGGGAACTTGTTGCTTGTTCCCTCAGTGAGATGTAGAGATTTGTCAGCACAATTACCAAGACACTGCAAGATGTCTGCTGCTTTCTGATTCTAAACACTGTCTGGCCTGATCTCCGGTCTATTTTTAGTTGGCTCGTGAAGTTACATAATAGTTCCACATCAACAAAGGCAGGGGGTCATGAGAGAGGATTGGTAGGGTCGGATGGGGGTGGAGACGGGGCACCTTTAACGGTTAGTGCTGGCAGCTGCTGTTGAGGGCTCTGTTTGGACACATCGAAACTAAGCAGACAAAAGGTCCGGTGAAATATAGCAACTACTACTTTGCTGAGACCATGCCACCCTGACCCAGCATATAAATCTCAACTGAAGTAATGAGAACTCAGCTGGAAATGATCAAAAAAAGAGAGACTTTGGTTTCAGAGGTGCTATAAAGAGCAGAGGATTTAGTGATGTTATGTTGGGAGAATACTGTGAAAGCTTAATTTTCCCTGAGTTATGTCTGATTATATGGTCTAAACTTAAGATGTTTTTGAGTGGCAGTTCTGCTTGGTTAGTCCAGGATTGTTTTCCAGAGGGAAAATCATTCTAACTTTAGTGACCTCAAATGTATTTCTCTATCACTCTCTTTCCCCATGAAGCTTTTATTTCATTTTATTTTTATTTGACTTTGTCTTTATTTCTACCTTTACAACTTTGGGTCAGGTTTCCAATAAGTGCACCCATTCATATTCCCCACAATTCTAGTGCATTGATCAAACTGTATTATTAGCTTTAGCAATAGGCTAAGTTGTCTGTTGTATTCACTGACAACACTTGTCAGCATGTTGCTTAGTTTAAAGCATTGCTGCCATGCCTGTAGACCATAGACTGTATATAAAAGATGGAGCTAACCATCATCACTCCCTGGGTTCTGAGCCTCTACTTCAGCATTTTAGCTGTGACAATATTGTGGGTTTCTTCTTTGTTTGTTTGTTTGTTTGTTGTTTTGGGGGATGGGGGTAGCAATGTTTCATCAAAAGGCTAAAGTGCCAAGTTATCAGCTAATGTTGTTAAGTAAAACCTGTCTCGATAAACTGCAGATAATTGCTAAATAGTCCTAAGTAAATCCGTAGTTGTAAAGCCAAAGAGATGGGTCGTCCACTATTTGGCAACTAGTGATAGCACGGAAAAAATCTGTATTCCCTAACCACTTGTTGAATGGGTGCTGGAGGTTGCTGACAGTTGATAGATAATTGTTCACAAAGAGCACCAAAAACCTCCTCATGATTGCTTTGGTCACAAGCAGATTCTAGCTGTTGTAGCTTGCTTGGAAGATGCCGACTTTATGCCTGCTAACTGCTACCCAAACAGTAATAAAGCTTGAAAAAGTGCAATGCAAGCCAGAAATGAACCACAATGTGAACATTTTGAGTCACCATTGCAGCCACCATGTTTACTTTGAAGGGGAACTGTCTGTTTCAAGCTTTTGCTGCACTTTTTGACAGCAGTTGCTTTACAAACCACTCTGCCTCTTCCCTGCAAACCATGAGCAACCTCTGCAATCTGCTAACGACCAAAGCAATAGGAACGATGTATTTAGCACAGAACTGTATGTTTCATCTAGTGACTACCAGCATACTTTAGCAACTCACAGCCAACAAATTGGGAAATAGAATTTTTTCTCATGTGGTTGGCAGATGGTTACAGACTGGTCTCGATTGGAAATAAGTGTAATTAGGGCCCAAGAGACTAAGAAAAAAAACAAAACAAGCGAACCCGAAGCACCTCTTGGACAGGCCGAGCATGCTGCTTCAGACCATGTTATTTCATTTATTCAATTAAAAATGCCTTAAAAGGCACAAATAGCACAGTTTGGACCAGACTGGCCACTCCCCACGCTTCAAGCCCTGCGGATCCTTAAAAAAAAACAGCAAATGGCAAGCAGGTTTTCTCAGTTTGATTCTAATACGTATAAATAAGAATTAACATATTTTAACAAATAGTATATAATTGTTACAGGAGTCCATAGCTGGTCAGCACTAATGTTGAGAATATTTCAGGAAAGCTCTGATTTGTGCTGCTGGCTGCGTTACACAAAATGTCCCAGAAAAGAATCAAGACTTAGACAGAACTTCAGTGAGGTGAGGTTACACATGGCATCTGGTTCAGCAGAGGCTTTATCAGCCAAATTGCATCATGAGATAAAAATTAGTTTAGTTGGTCCCTCTGGCTGTGCCATAAGGCCTCACTGAAGGTCACAGCAGGGTTGAAGTTAGAGTTTATAGAGAAAACTGTCTTGGTTTGGAAGTGTGGTAGGAAAACGCTAGTTTTTTTCTGGAAGGTGTCCACACAGTGACACACTACTTTACAAGGGTCTTTTGAGAATATCGTCATAGTTCTCACTCCCTTCTCTCTCTCTTTTCTTCTTCTTTTTTTATATTTTGCCGGGAGACCAGGAAAACTTGAATGCTTGTTCTTCACAATTTGCGTCTCTCTGCAGAGTTTTTATATCACGGAGAATTACAAGTTGACAAGCTGAGCAAACAAACTTAAGTGTTACGTATGTTCCACTTCCAATTTAACTACTTCACATTAGATTGTACTTTAGCCTTTTCTAATTCTACTGAATTGAAATGAACAGGGAAAATTTGCTAATTCCTAGCTGTGCTCCTGTCTGTGTGTCCTGCAGGTGTTTGAGAAGCTGAAGGACCACATGCTGATACCCACGTCCAACTTGGGGAAGGTCAAAGTGGATGGAGCCCTAACATGCTGCTCTGTACTCATCAACAAGAAGGCAAACATCTGAGCGGGGTCACTCGGGGTCTCTCAATGCATGGTAACCAAGCGGAGCCTTTAACTAATCACCATGGATCCCAAGGTTTGACCGTCCTGGTATACAGAGGAGGTGTAGGGAAGTTTAATGTTGCTGAGGGGCAAAGGGAGTAATCTGTCTACCCTTTCACTCCAAAACACTAAAATAAAATTAAAAGTTTGAAAGAATAGTTCAGTTGATTTAAAATACAATATGTT
>NW_024585428.1:4645-6096 GCF_018398535.1 Haplochromis burtoni
TCACTACTGTAAATAAACACTGTTGCACTGTAGAGTCCTGCATTTTGGGTCCTCCTTTCCCCACATCCCCACGGTCTGCCAGCGAGACCGTGACAAAACGACAACGGAAATAGGAAAAATGAAAAAAGAAATGGCAAAAAAAAGATTTCCAAAAGCACAAGGGAGACAATAACCTGACAGACTAGTTGCAGGAGCCAAAATATGCTGAGATTGCACTGGGAGACACTTAAAAAAAGTGGAGGATCTATCGGTTTTGTGTGGAAAGAAAAGATGAGCGGTAAGTGTGTTAGCCTGACTGCACAAAAAAATTACGCTTGTGTGGAAGTGCCTTAAACCTGCATTACTTAGAATGGGCACCGGGGGCGACACCTGTTGTTAAAAAAAGAAAAGATCATGGATTGTATGGAAGTCTATAAGAAAATGATCCTACTTTGCATTTGTTGTATGATTTCAGAAAACATGGATGAGTTTATAGTCTCAGTTGGTGTCCGATAAAACAATGCCGTCGTATCGGCATCAATTAAAACAATATGGCATTGTTTTAATTGATTTTAAATGGTAAATGGTAAATGGCCCGTATTTATATAGCGCTTTTACTAGTCCCTAAGGACCCCAAAGCGCTTTACATATCCAGTCATCCACCCATTCACACACACATTCACACATGATCTATTTAGGGTAAAACACGTAAAGGTAAAGATGAAGCAGGATATTCTTTAGCATCCAATGTCACTTGTTTTAGACAGATCTACTCCTTGCTCGTCCAGGTTCAAAACATTAAGATGGTGATGACAAAAATGCTCCTTGCAAACCAATGTGTAGCTGTGTCTATCTTTTATATACAGTCTATGGCAGTAACTGGTCAAGTGATGCTATATTGCAGTGGTTTTGTAACATTTTGTTGATATAAACATTGTATAAACAAAGAGGGGATGACAGACATGTAAGAAAGACTTTGTGCCAACCTGACAGAGGTGGAAAATTAGTGTTTTCATTATTAAACTCTGAACTAGTCTTTCATTTTCTCCAAGGGTGGGCAATTCCAGGCCTCGAGGGCCGGTGTCCTGCAGGTCTTAGATCTCACCTTGGGTCAACACACGTGAATCACATGATTAGTTCGTTACCAGGTTTCTGGAGAACTTCAGGACATGTTGAGGAGCTAATTTAGCCATTTAAATCAGCTGTGTTGGTTCAAGGACACATCTAAAACCTGCAGGGACACCGGCCCTCGAGGCCTGAAGTTGCCCACCCCTGATTTACTCGAACAGAACACCTCTGCTTCTTTTAATCTACAGTGCCTCTCTGGAAAATCAATGACTTCAATTCTGCTGAATGATTCTGAAGGCAGTGTAGTTTTCTCACATCATTAACTGTGCCAGTGTCGTTAATTACTCTAATTTTTTCTTCCCCCCCCCGTATGGCAGTTTTCACTCCACTGTTGACTAAGATCT
>NW_024585428.1:6978-8515 GCF_018398535.1 Haplochromis burtoni
TAGTCTGGAAAGATTTCTGTCCCCGGGCTTCCATCTACCAGTTCGCTGCTGGTGAAGCTCCCTTCTGATGACAGGAGCTCGGCGAATTCTTCTGACGGCTTCCTAAACTCGGAAACCTCTTTTTCAGACATGATCTCCACTACGGATGTAGTGTTTTCCTCGGAGCACAGCTTTTCTAGAACAGGATGATCCTATAGTGTACAGGGATTTATTTTTAATAAGGAAAAAAAAGTCATTTGAAAAGTGCTTTCATTTGGAGCAAGCTTAACTTTTGTTTTTCTTACAAAAAACAAAAAACATACTGCTATTAGTTTGATCATAATATTTTTTGACATCGAAATGTAAAAAATGCATTTAAATCCTTGCTGACTTTGATGTGTAACACTGGTGATCAGAGCGCAATCTACGGTTACAGCCCAAAGACGAAGCAGCACTTTTCAGTGGAGAAACAAGAAGGTAGTTCATCAGGTTAGAATCACGAGGGACATGCTTCTAGTTCTCCACCATGAATTCGACCCCCCGGGGGGGAGACTGTCAGTCTGAAACCTTATCATCATGCCACAAAGATGTCACAAAACTAATCTAAATTCATACTGTAGATATTTTCCAAGACCAAATAAAATACCGATCAGAGTATTCCAATAAATAGTTGCTGTTTTTTGCTATGGGTGGGCCTGCAGGAGTTTTGTGATCCCACATAATATCTGTTTCTAGTCCATTTTTCCAAGAAAACAAGGATGAAAGTACCTGTAATGCAGTTAAATAACTTACGCTTTTCTGCGTGTTGATCTCTGTCAGATAGCCTTGCAAGACTTTCTCAGGGTTTGGAATTGGTGGCCAAAAATACTGCTTGACTTTCCTATAAAAATGCACAAAAGAGAGGAAACATGTCCTTAAATCTTTTTATGTCATAAAATTTAGTTTAAAAAAATCCCTTGGTTTGATTTTCTTATAGGTGATTAAAATTTTGAATGAGCTGTGAGAAAAATAAAATCTACCTGATGTGCAGGGCACACATGATGGTGCCGATGGTGGCTGTTATCAGTATAAACACTGGGATACACACGATGAGCAACACGCCTGAAAATGCAATGCATCCAAGTTTGAAATGTATCATATCTGTTTGTTCCCTTACAGCAACAAAGAACATCATTGTACTTAAAGATAACATTTCAAACTACTAAAAGTTAAATAAACTACTTGCTTCTAGTTCTTTGAAAGGAGTAATCTACTCATCTCTACCTAGTGATATTTTTTATTTTACTTTATGGTCAAGTTTGTATTTATTGAATTTTTGATCTTGCTGGAGGCTTACCTGTGTAACTGAGGGAGTCACGGGGGTTTTCACCAGTGAACACATTGGACCAGTCACTCCAGAAGCCAGAGTAAATTTGCCCAGCGGGTTTAGCTCTGACCCTGACTCTGTACTGGCTGCCTGCTGGAACCTCAACACATGCTTCTGTCTTAGGGCCCTTTACCATCTCTGGACGGAAATACTGAAACAGAAAGGGAACCAAATCACATTATTATATGATTA
>NW_024585429.1:0-1165 GCF_018398535.1 Haplochromis burtoni
CCCAACAAGATGAAGACAGGCCATACATCAAGAAGCCACCAAATGTCTTCATGCTTTATCCTAAGGAGCAAAGGCCAAAGGTCAAAGCTGAACTAAACGTCACTGAGAGAGCAGCTCTAAATGCAGTCGTGGGAGAGAGAGTAAGTTTGTAACTCTCCATATATTTATGCATCTCCTAATATTTCATGCCTGTGTTTGTGCATGCATGCTGTAGCTATGTGAAGTAGCAGTGTACCTGTGTATTTCTATGTGCTGAGTGTTTTTTTTTGTGTTCTTCTGTCCACAGTGGAAGTCACTTTCAAAGGATGAGCATAGGAAATATTCTGATCAGGCGGAAACAGAAAGATGTCGTCATGCCAAAGAAAATCCAGCGTGGTCTACCAAAGACAACTACATACGTCCAAAGGGCCAATATGCAGTTCATACATGTGCCCATCGCTGCTCTAAATGATGAAACATTCACAGCAAAGCGTTTGAATCACTTTTTAAAATTCGAATGTGTTTGTATTTAGGGCAAAAAGAGGAAAAGACATCTCACACATCTAGCACAAGTGAAAAAACCATTTCATTTATTTTTATTGCAAAATGTGATAAAAACAAGACAATAATTTGGTGTTTTTGTTTGTTTTGCAGCATCTGCAGTTGAATCCAAGGATGAAGCACAGCAAACCAAGAGGCTTTGTATGAGGCCAGCTGAGAGAGCCATCCACTTCCTCTTATTCAGTTGTGAAGGACCCAGATCAGCAGCCACAGCTAGATGTTAGCAAAGTGCCTCACCAGCAGTCAGTGTGTGCGCAGAATCCAAACACACAAACATCACTCAATACACCTGTGTGTCAAGGAAATCAGGTCCCCCACTTCCTGTCACTGGCTGCCTCTGCTGCACCCGTTCAGCTCCGCACTGAGGTCACCTTTAACAGAGACGATCATTGAATTCAACTTGATCCTTTCACCTTCTCACAATCTCAGCAGCCCTCCTGTCCATGTGCAGACCACGGCACTGATCTTCTATTTAAAAAGACCTGGGGCCCGTTCTTCGTACGTCGCTAAGTAAGTTAGCTGGATTTGATTGTTGACAATTTCGCGTGATCTTGGATCGTTCGGTTCCCCGAAGCTCATCCGGGACTTGCTGTCATAGCAACAGAGCCGTAAGCGTAAACCTGCT
>NW_024585429.1:1929-3280 GCF_018398535.1 Haplochromis burtoni
TGATAAGGAGAGTTTTCAGAATCCAACGTATATTGCGGGATAGACAGGATCCTTCAGTTCAGCGCGACAGTGCTGATACCGATTTTCCCGTGAGGGTATCATCTACCTAACCAACTTGCTGGATCCCCATGTTAAGAGTACCACTCACCATAGTCGGGCATTAACAACTGCTCAAACTGTGTGCATTGCCTTGCGTTACTTTGCGAGTGGCACGTTTCTGTACGCTGTTGGAGACGCAGAGAACGTTGGCAAGAGTGCTGTCTGCCGGGCCATTCGCAAAGTGTACCTGGCACTCAAGCAGAGAGTCAGGGCTATGCACATTATTTGAGCGTGGTAAGAAAAAGAGGCTTATTCTGATATTTCACACTCATCCTAACATAACAGCATTTCTCCATTACACAGGGGCCTACGATGGGATTCTCCTCGGAGACAGGGGTTATGCATGCAGGCAGTACTTCATGACACCGTTCCCTGACCCCAACCTTGGGCCACAAACCCGCTACAATGCAGCTCTAGCCAGGACGAGGGCACGCATTGAAATGACCTTTGGGCAAATGAAGGAACGATTTCAGTGTCTGAAACGCCTCAGGGTTGCACCTGACAGGGCATGTGACATTATTGTTGCATGTGCCGTACTGCACAACATTGCCACCATCAGAAAAGAGAGGACTCCCGTGGTGGAGGTGCAGCCTGATGATGACCTCCAGCCAGTGCACTTGGACCAACCTAGTGGCAGAGCTGCACGGAACAGGATTGTGCAACACAATTTCGAATAATTAAATCATGACATAACATATTTTCTATTGACGTTTATTTGAGCATCTTTGTCTGTCTCATCACACACAAGCCAGTCATCAGTTGCCTGGAAAAACAAATCATATATACTGTGTCACGCAAGGTCATCAATAGTGCTCCATATGAAAGTGTATTCTTACTTACTCTGAAGTTCCTTTTGAAGCAACTCGATTTCCAGTTGAAGTTTCTGCCTCATTAGAGCTTGAAGTTCGAGTTCACCTAGGAGCTTTTGTTTCTTCAGCTCAGTGTACTCCATTTTTTGCTGGCGACTTCTCTTGTAGAGCAGACGAATGTCACCCTGTTTCAATTGTAGTGACAACATTTAACGGGAAATACATGTCATATAGGCAGTAAAATTAATCACAACACAGCCCACCTCTGTATCAGCAGGCCTCTCTGCCGGCCTCTTGGCCTGCAAATCATACTGCAGTCAGACACACATGGTAGTGCACAAGTAGATGGCAATTCAGGCCAATTCATGCGCATGTACTCACAGGGTCTTCCTCCAAACCACAGTCATCTGACAGGGTTGCGTCACTGTCCTGTGCAATGGAAA
>NW_024585429.1:3756-8505 GCF_018398535.1 Haplochromis burtoni
TTGCTCTGCCCTTTTCTTGGTTGCTGTTATACACAAACACAGGGATTGTTTCAGGGTGTCTTTTCAGGAGACTGACAGCAATATGAGTGATAGATATTACCATTCTGTAGAATGTTCTTGTATTTCACTTTTACTTCTTCCCATGTTCTGGTGGGTCCTGTTGTGGCTCTAATGTGTAGGAGGATATCATGTGATATGATTTGATATGATATAATATGATATGGTATGGTGTCATGTAATATGTTGAATTACTTACGCGTTTAATTTGTCAGCAACTTTCTGCCAGCCCTCTCTCCTTGCTTTTGCAGCCTTTGCAGTGTTCCCTTGCGTTTTAATTACACTCTGGAACTCCTGAAATCCCTCAATCAAGAGTTCTTGCTCTGGGCGCGCTTCTTCGACATTTTCACCGACCAATCAGAGGGTTGCCGATCAATGTTTCTGCTATCGATGCGTAGCTCCTTTTACGACACCCAGTGATCTCACATTACTTCATCCAGCTGTACTAATCGTCAACAGCAGGTGTGTTCGGAGAACCGGATTAGCGAGCTCACGGTTAGCGCGATGATTTGGTCTTGGATTTGTCATTTGATCTTGGATGTAGTAAGCGACGTACGAAGAACGGGCCCCTGGTTAAGTTTGCTGAGCATTTAAAATGGCTCTTCCTAATTCAGGAAAAGGAAAAGGTAGGTCAAGATCTCCTACTGATGATCTTTCTACAATTCCTGGGCTTTTAGGCTGAAGCAAACAGTCTTTATTTACAACACCTGGTGAACTATATACAAAATGTGAGGGGAATGTAAGGGGCTCAAGGGATCCACGGGGCAGAAAGGAAAAAACAAAACAAAAACAACAACATCAACAAGACAGCCCACTCTGTTCACTCACTCGCTCCAATCTCCCACCCGCTCCAACAACACGCCACTTCATCCAAACCCTTGCGTTCAGGTATCCAACAGGGGGCTCAAAGGACAGGTCCATGAATCTATATACAAAAGACAAAAGATAACCAAAAATGAAAACAAACACACATGTGTCCCTGTGTCAGACGGGCTGACACAGGGACCGTGACATAAATGCTCCGTTCCTGCAGTTCCAGGGGGCCGACCAAGTGGGTGACCCAGGTGACAGAGCTGGTCTGGAGGTCGGCCGTGCGGAAGGCAACGGCGGCAACGACGTACAAAGAGTTCAGGGGGCTGGCCGTGCGGAAGGCAACGGCAGCGATGACGTAGAAAGAGTTCAGGGGGCCGGCCGTGCGGAAGGCAACGGCAGCGAGGACGTAGAAAGAGTTCAGGGGGCCGGCCGTGCGGAAGGCAACGGCAGCGAGGACGTAGAAAGAGTTCAGGGGGCCGGCCGTGCGGACAGCAACGGCGGCGGCGACAGCCCTGGTCCGGGGGCCGGCCGTGCGGAAGGCAACGGCAGCGACTCAGGCGAAGGGGGTCTGGGGACCGCCCACGGCAGCGATGGTGCCTGACCAACAGCCTGGAAAGTGGCCGGTTAACTGCAGACCCAGACGAGGCAGGACCAGGGGATGCTGAAGCTGTAGCCGAAGCTGGACCTGGCGAAGGCAAAGCCAAAGCTGGACCAGGCGAGGATGATGAGGTGGAGGCTGGACCAGACGAGGGCGAAGACTCGGAGGCTGGGCCAGACGAGGGTGAAGACTCGGAGGCTCGACCAGACGAGGGCGAAGATGCTGCAGGCGGAGGCGTGGAAGCCGGAGACGGTGGCGCTGCAGGTGGAGGTGCGCTGCAGGCGGACCCTCCAGCTGAGACAGTAGACGAAGGCCGGATGGGCCCCTTGGAGTTTTGAAATTGTGTCGATAGGCCAAGTAAAACCAGAGTTATGATAAAAAAAAATTAAAGAAAATAAAAATACACGCAATATTTTCTTCTGAACAAAACAGTGGTGTTTACAGCGGGAAGAATCGGTAAAAACTGTGTTTTCTATGGACAGCTGTGGTATCGCAAGAAATTAGTTGGTTATATAAATACATGAGTATTCATAATAGTTATTATTCATAGATAGACATTTATGTTGTAAGAAAGTGGAAGAAGAGAGTTTCCTGTAGGAGGCAGTAAAATGGACACTGATGTTCTGTACATATACTGAAAAAAAGGTTCAGTAAACAAGTTGCAACGATACTCCTTTGTAAGTCTCAGTCTTTGAAGATGCAACAACAGCGCTAGCAAACACTCTGTGCTTAGGAGTGAAAAAGAAAAAGAAAAAACATCCCTTCAGTATTGGTGTTAAAGTTTACCACGTCAGCCAATCACAAAAAAGAAAAAGGGTATGGTAACATGTGGCACTTGGTTGTTTAGGGAGAAGGGGAAGTTTTTGTGGGTGAGCGAAAGAAAGAGAAAGCGAGTTTTCACATGTGGGACATTAGTGATGTTTTGTGTGTTTGGAGGCTGTAGTTATTGTGTAGTGTAGTTGTTGTTTTGTTTTGTGTGTCAGTTATACTGCTGAATGTCACATTTGCTAGAAAAAAGCCACCAAAGGCAGATTTCCAGTAAAATACTGTCTCCACCTGGGAAACAAGACTGATACACCTCCTGCTGTCAGACCTGCAGGGTTTGGGCCTGTGGTACTATAATGGACAGAAACTATTGTTTGGATTGGCACAAATCATTTGTGTGTCTTCTTATTTGATGCAGCACACCTGATTGTTCTGTAAATAGATTTAAATGGTTATATAAAAAACACCTGAGGCCTTGGCTGCATTTTTAGGTAAATAGTACCAAATAACTTTGTTGTTTGCAAAACTTGTGCATAATTTTTAGAAATGTACAATTTCTATTTGCATTTCAAGTTATGAAAATGATTCATTAAACATGCTTGTGGTTTTTACAGTAAAAAATGTAACTTTTCTCTACTCGGATTTTAAATGTTTTATCTGACTTTAGATCAATTGTGCTAATATAGTATGCCAAAATGAAAAAAATAACTCCAAATTCAGATATTTGAGGTTGTGCTGAAAATAATGATACCAAACAAGGCAAGATAAACAGTTTTTAAAGATAGAATTTAGAGGTAAAATCAAAAGTAGTCTAAAACAGCCAATTATAATAATCTCCACAACACCTTGATGTGGCCACCTGCATTGTCCTGTATATCCATGCTCAGTCTTTTGCAATGACTGGTATGGTGCAGATACCACTTCAAAAAGACTTTACATATAGCACTCAGTTCAAAAGTGCAATATGTACAAAATCCAGTGGAAGGAAGGTTCCATGAATCCAATTCCCCGATCCTATGAGTCTCCCAAACAGAATGTCCCAACTCCGCCAAGCAACAAGCTCTCTCTTGGAACTCCACTGGGCTGTAGGCACTGGAAACCTTTGGATAAACTGAAACAGGGAGTTACAGCAAGGCGCTGGGGCAACTACCACATTGAGCTAGACAACACTCAGGTGAAGCCTGAAGGTCAGGACCCATCTTAAATAGCAGACATCTGATTGCCAGATAATCTGCAGGTGCTTGATTGATTCAGGCATGTCCAGGAGAGGGTAGAGATTCCAGGAGGATCCCACTCCGGTAAAGTAGGTCAACACACCCGCACACAGAGCAGCAAGCACACATACACAGAAAGAAAGAGAGGGGTAAAGGAAGGAGAGACTGGAGGATCTGATTTAAATGCAATCTGATGATTCAAGACTTTCTTTACTGCCCGTGCATACATTATCCCTTAAAGAGTTTGGATATGTTGTACCTCTGCTACCTTCTTGCTAATGTTACAGCCATGATATGCAGAGCTGTGCTCTCCTCCACAGATGCAGCCTTTTCGCTTGGTTCCTTCTCCACATTACCCATATCATTGCTCCTGCCACACCTTTGCATCCCTTAACGCACTGCCACACCGTGCCCATATTTATTGCACTTAAAACATTTCACTAGTAGGGGAATATGAGGCCTAACCCCATAATACATATCTAATGTACACCTTGCCTGATAGTGTAAGATGACCAGACAACCTGTCACATTTTCCCTATTTCTGCTTCTCTTTAGGAGGTTTATTTCCAGCACTTTTGTCCCAGGTATGTTTTCTTTTATTTGGTCTGCTGACATTATTACAGGTACTTCCAAGATGATGCCGCACATTAGCCTTTATTTCTTAAACCATATCCCACTTTTAAAGAATGTAGAAGGCAATCTGATACCCCTATCACTCATGGGAAGGGTTGCCGCTGTAAAAGTGATGGTCTTACCAAAAATAAATTATTTATTCTCTCTTTTTTTTTTTTTGGCCTGGATCTTTAGCCATCAGAATTGTTGTCTGAAGGCCAAGAAAGATGCCAAGTGGATTTACTTGCCATATTGGTCCATTTGATTGACCTTTATTATAATTATGTATTTATTTTATTTTCATTTTTTAAAGACGGGACAGACATGACTGGGGGAGAGAGGGAGAGAAAAAAAATAGAGGGGAGAAAGGGGGGGGGGAACAAACAAAACACCTGGATCACCACGATCACCAAAGAGCAACATAATAAAAGCAACACCATCACAATAAACTAGCCAATAATAGATAACAGTAGATACTTTTTTAATTTCACCTGTTGAGAATGAAAAAAGAAAACAAGCTGAAGAAAATGAGAGCAATACAATAAACAACATCACGATGATCTATGTGAATATGACAGTAAATACTAGATATTAAACATTATTGTGCAGCACTTAAGATCAACAGAACACAGTGTGCTTTGAGGTAGGAGCCAAAAAGGGTGTAGTTTGTGGGTGTGATCACCCGTGTGT
>NW_024585430.1:0-8502 GCF_018398535.1 Haplochromis burtoni
TGCAAGCTCCTTTGACTACGATGACCTGGATGACTGAGAACCTTCACAGACTTTCTGGTTTGTCATTGAAGATTGTTGAGTTTAGACATTTAAAATACACAATTCCACTATTCCAGTGATTTAAAGAATATGAGCTTTTAATATTCATTCAAATGTTTTCTGCCTATAGAAAAACTGACTAGTGACAAAAGAACCTTTTATGTACATTTTAAAGAAAGTACATAAAATGAAAGAGGTTGTTCAACTGGTGGAAGTTTGCACCGGTGCTGCTGTTGTTGAGTAGAATTTGTTGTGGATATTTCTCTCTGATTTCATCTCTGATGGAGCAGGTGAAGATGGCCTGGCTTTCCATAGCTGTAACATTTTTGGAGGCTCTATCCAAAGTGGCCTTGGAGAGTATGCTCACACTCTGGGAGGCCATGTTCAAGAGAGGGCAAGGGGGAAGCTCCCAGAAGCCCTGCGGGACGCTGGGAACTACCTCTATCACCACTTCCTGTGCAGTTTGGAGGTTTGTGCTTCCTGCTGCTTCTCTTTAAGGATCTGGGTCTTACCTGAGCCCTGTAACCCGGTGGACCCCAGCATGTCGTCACAGTCGTGTTGTAAATGGGTGTGTTGAACAACACCTGTCAAAGAAATAAGAAGCTACTCATTGTTACTTGAGTCGATTCTGACTTTGTCAGCTTTTAAAATACATCAAATTCTTTAAACTGTTCAAATGCAGTAAAAACAAAAACTGTCACATACCCTGATGCATTTGTAGATTCCTCTACTGGTTTCCATTGAAATGTTGTTGTTGTTGTATCACAGCTGGGAAAGAAAAGAGTCAAATACTCTCCAAAAATAGCGTAAGGTAAAATGTAGATATGAAAATACTCTGAACTCAATGGTTTCTCTTAAATTGAGAAGGTTTATACTAGAAATATTAAGACCGAAATGGCAACAATACATTTTAAATGGCCTAATGGCTAAAATACACTCACTGGCCACTGTTTCAGGTACACTTGCTCACGTACTCCTTAACACAAATATCTAATCAGGTGGTCACAAGTGCATTTAGGCAGACGTGGGAAGCATCAAATATTTTGTTACTGTACTTAAGTACAAAATTCGGGTATCTGTACTTCACTGAAGTTTTTTTTTCTGACTACTTTTTACTTTTACTGCCTAAGTTTGTGAACAAGTACCTTTACTTTGTACACTTTACATTTTCAAAACAGGCTCGTTACTTCTGTGTGTATGCTTTTTGCATTAGTTATTGAACCTTTAGCTCTTCTACTGCGCTCAACAGACGAATACACGGGGATCAGAAGGGGAAAAGCAGAACATAAAGTCTCGCTTTATGCAGATGATTTACTACTGTATATCTCTAACCCTGCAAAATCAGTCCCAGTCATCATGGAAATTTTGCAGAACTTTGGAGAAGTGTCAGGATACAAATTGAATTTATCTAAAAGTGTGTTCCCAGTCAACTCTAAAGCAATAGGTAACCCAAGTTGTTTCAATACTTTACCATTTCGGGTTTCTAATCAGTTCCAATATCTTGGAATAAATATCACTCAGGATTATTATGGTTTATTCAAACATAATCTTTCTATTTTATATGATGAAACCAAAAATAACAGACAAATGGATTAATCTACCGATTCCACTAGCAGGGAGGATAAAGATTGTTAGAATGAATATTCTTCCCAAATTCTGATTTTTATTTCAGTGTATCCCTATTGTCATTAATAAAGCCTTAAATTAGACGAGAAATATCCTGTTTCATATGGAACAGAAAGAATCCCAGAATCAAGAAAGGCTAGCTGCAGAGACCGACAGGTCAGGGAGGGATGGGGTTACCATGCTTCCGTCTGTATTATTGGTCATGTAATGTTCCTTCCATGTCGTTTTGGTTGCGCACTAAGGGGGCCGACTGGACAACGATGGAGAATGAAAGCTGTTACCCTCCTCATTAGAGGCTATGATCTATTCAGCTCTCCCTATCCCCAAACATGACTTTAAAAATCCTGTAGTCTCTCATACAATTAAAATCTGGACACAGATAAGGAAACATTACGGGTGGAAGGAAGCCTCCATACTAACTCCACTCATGAATAACGCAACATTCACACCATCACTTTCAAACATCTCATTTCTCCAATGGAACCACACAGGGCTGCACTCAAAGGATTTATTCATCAACAAGGTTTTTCCCACATTCCGGCAACTGCAAGAAAAATTTGACTTGCATAGTAATGACTTTTTCAAATACTTACAGATTAGAAGCTTTGTAAGGAGGCATTTTCTATCTTTTCCAGATCGGCCCCCAGACTCTGCCTTAGATAACTTATTCCAGTTTGATCCATTCAAGAAAGGACTAATAACAAAAGTTCACAATGCATTGTCACAACTGGATGGAACTACCACACTTGACTATCTGAGAGAGGCCTGGCAGTGTGACCTGGGTACGAGAATCACAGACAGTCAATGGACAAAAGCCCAGGAAAATGTAAACTCTTCCTCTGTTTGCATTCGTCATGGACTCTTACAGTTTAAAGTGCTACATAGACTCCATTTATCAAAGTTGAAACTGTCAAAAATGTTCCCCAATGTAAACTCGTCCTGCGAAAGATGTAAACAGCAACCTGCTTCACTGGCGCATGTGTTTTGGAATTGTCCCTGTATAGCAGCATACTGGAACAATGTCTTTCATATCTTGTCTAAAATTCTAAAAAAAACACTTAAGCCAGACCCAATCTGTGCTTTATTTGGAGTGAAGCCGGTTGTTGTAAACCTGTCAGCCACCCAAAATAATGTGATACGTTTTGTGACGCTGCTGGCACGCCGTTTAATTCTACCAAACTGGAAACAAAAGGTGCCTCCTACCACATCAGCCTTACAAGATGTATTGAGACATTTGCAGCTGGAAAGAATTAAACTCCTATTAAGGGGGAGGTTGGAGGAATTCCATTCAACCTGGCAACCTTTTATAGATCTCTTCAACACAGTGCAGATATAAATGATCACTGGATCACCCCAGGGTTGTTGCCTCTCTCCCCTTCTGTTCATTCTGTACACAAATGAGTGTGCAGCAATTTCACGAACAGACACATCCTGAAGTTTGCTGACGACACAGTGATCGTCAGTCTTCTAGTGGGGGACGAGTCAGGCCATGGACAGGTTGTAGATGATTTTGTGAATTGGTGTGATGAGTCCTTCCTTTCACTTAATGTGTCAAAAACTAAAGACATGATTATTGATTTTAGGAAGTCCTCTTATCACCTACTATCATTAAAACTGCCGATATTGGGATCGTTGAGAGTTATAAATATCTAGGTGTGGTACTTGACCATAAACTGTGTTTTGAATCTCATGCTGATGCCACTACTAAAAAGTTCAACAAAGACTGTTCTTTTTAAGGAAAATGAGATCTTTTAATGTCTCATCTGAGATGTTGTCCTTGTTTTATAGAAGTTTTATCGAATCTGTGATGTCTTTTTGTATCGCTGCCTGGTTTGGTAACCTGACGGTGAAGAATAAGAATCGGTTGGGACTTCTGGTAAAAACTGCTAGCAAAATTTCAGGGCGCTGGCAAGATGGACTTTTGGCCATTTACAATAGAAATGTGCTTAGAAAGGCTCATTCTATTATTAATTGTGTGAACCATCCACTTCACAGTGAGTTTGAGTTGTTGCCTTCCGGCCGCCGTTTTAGAGTACCTCCGAGGAGGACTAAAAGACTCCAGGTCTCTTTTATCCCTACTGCGTCTTGTCTCCTTAATGGCAAATAATTGTCCTTGAACTTTCTATCATTATTATTGTTATTATTATTTTATAGTATTGTTCTGTTTATTTTTATCCTGCTGCTGAACTAATTTCCCCTTGTGGGACAATAAAGAAATTGAATTGAATTGAGCCTCATTGGTAGTTTGATAAATAACATCCTCTGTCCAACTTTCTTTCGTTGTTTTGTTTTTTCTTTGCTTAATTTTTACTGTATGTATGTAATCATTTATATTTGAATCTTTGTCGCCTTTATGATAAAGAAAACTTGAAAACCAAATAAAGAGATTTGGAAGAAAAAAAATTTGGGTTTATTAGAACAGGATGGACGGACGACCACAGCACTCTCAGCACAGGGCTGACAGGATTTTTCCCCATATAATAAATATAAAGACAGATTATTATACCAAACTTACAGATAACAGTGCATTTACTGGATTAGTTCTGTTAACTCTTGCTTTTCAAAAAACAGTGAGGAACAAAGTATAATTGGAAGTGCTTGTTCTGATGAAGGCGTTTAAACTGGAAACAGCAGCGTAGTGAATAAGGATCCGTGTCCACACATCTCCTGTATCCACTAATCCTCAGCAGTGACAATGCTTAGTTCAAAATCCTCAATGCAGCTTTTTCTGTGCTCAAGATGCTCTCAGCTGTTTAACTTCAGGTAGGGGAGAGAAGTTTGACATATTTCACAACCAATAAATGTTAGAGAAGCCTCTAAAAACAAGGTCACAGTTACTTCCCAAGCAAAAACCTCTGCTTGTGCTCACAGACACTAAATCGCAACAAATAATAGGACAAAACTGCTAAGTGACACAAGAGAGTAGGGGAGGAGCACGCATGAAGTGAGACAGTATGTCTGTGTGTACATGTGTGCACATATGTACACACGTGTGCATACGCGTGTACATATGTGCACACATGTTCTTAGTACTGCTCTCTAAACACAAATGTGAATCTCAAAGGAGAATAAGAGAGAGCACAGATTTAAACCATGCAGAACGGAGGCTGTGACTCAAAGAAGAAGGCAGGAAGATGATTGGACTAGAGTAACGATGACAGTATTGAGATGGACAGCGTGGGAAAATGGTAGCGGTGTAATGAATAGACTAGCAGCCGAACACAGATCTCGAGAGACCAAAGCAATATCTGCCTGGAAGTCAAGAATGTGCTCCGATCGCCCCAATCGGTCCTGGAATGTGGAAGGCTAGAGCGCTGTTTATAAACCCTCAACAGAAATGCAGCTGTGCAAAGAACAGAGGTGTTCTGGGCACTAAATACAGGATGAACTGTGCCTTATACTAATTTGGCTAAGGGAAGCCACCAGTCCACTTTTTTATTATTGCTTCCAGTATCTCGAGTATCTCTCTATTTAGAAAGTTTTACAGTCTCTGAAATTGTTACATTATGTCTGCACTGTGCTCCCTGAACACTTCATTTGATGGGTTTTCTATTCAAACTGTGATGAACACAAATAACTAAATGCTTTAACACAAGTTACGCATGTAGCTGTGGCCTGTGGGACCACCAGCTGATGGACTCAGTACCGTACTTTAATGTCCAGCTTACTTAATGTTACCCTCTCATGGCTGCTGGTCTGACCACATCTATAAAAGCCAATATTAAGATCTTGTTGAGCCCTTGGTACAGTCATGCAGTGGTTAGCACTGCCAGCTCACAACTACACAGTGCTGGGTTCAAATCTGCCATCTGGCCGGGTCTGCGTTTTTAGCTGCTAAATGCGTCACGTCTGCTTCTTTATTATAAAAATAAGACTGACATTAAAATACCAGAGTCTTAAAAAATCTTGAGCCATGTGGTAAACTGTGGGGTGAACAAGGTGATGAGCATGGTCACCTCTTAATTCTGTCAAGTTTCTTAGAGCTCACCTTACAATGAAATGCCAGTTGGACAACATGATACATGACCTCAGAAATCAGAATCAGAAAGGGTTTTATTGCCAAATGTTGAGCAGCCTTACAACATTAGGAAATTGCTGCGGTACTTAGTGCAAACATACTGTCATATAACACTTAAATAGACATAAAAATAAGAATTAAAAGTGCTAAGTAGATAGATATATACATGATATATACATGATATATACATGAGTGCAGGTGGTGATCGGTGCCAAACATGAAATGATGCAGTGAACACAGCGTAGGGTCATGTGTTAGTGGTGGGAACAGTCATATGGTTATTGTTCATGTGTCCAACAGCAGAGGGGAAGAAACTGTTCTTATGGCGAGAGGTTCTGGTGCGAATGGACCGGAGCCTCCTGCCTGAGGGGAGCAGGTCAAACAGACTGTGTCCAGGGTGAGAAGGGTCAGCTGAGATCCGAGCTGCACGCCGCAGTGTCCTGGAGGTGTACAGGTCCTGCAGAGATGGGAGTCTGCAGCCAATCACCTTCTCAGCAGAGTGCACAACACGCTGCAGTCTCTGTTTGTCCCTGATAGTGGCTCCAGCGTACCACACGGTGATGGAGGGGGTGAGGATGGACTCGATGATTGCAGTGTAGAACTGCATCATCGTCCGTGTTGGCAGGTTGAATTTCTTCAGCTGCCTCAGGAAGTACATCCTCTGCTGGGCTTTCTTGATGACGGAGGTGATGGTGGGCTCCCACTTCAGGTCCTGGGTGATGGTGGTACCCAGGAAGCAGAACGAGTCCACAGAGGTGATGGGGGTGTCAGTCAGGATGATGGGGGGGAGTGGGGCTGTGTGCTTCCTGAAGTCCACAATAATCTCCACTGTCTTCTGGGCGTTCAGCACCAGGTTGTTGTGGCTGCACCAGGACCTGATACATGATGCAGCATTTTGTCAAGCATTCAAAAGATATCGCAGGAATAATCAGGTTGACCAAGCAAACTATCAGGATCTATTATACATTTATGGTTAATGTCAGTTGACCTGCATCATCATCTGTGAAACAACTGGGCAAGGTGTGTGTGTGTGTGTGTGTGTGTGTGTGTGTGTGTGTGTGTGTGTGTGTGTACACTGGTCTAGAGGGATGTGTTGATGTTGACTGTAACAGCATTTGACAGCTCCCAGAACAAAATGCCCTAGTTGCCAAAAGGAATGGGCACTCAACTGCACACAGATACTTTATAGGTGAAGAAGATCAGAGGGAAGATGGGTTCATGAGGTCAGCTGCTAACAGCATTAAAAGGCTTGTTAACTCAGTTTGTTAAGTTAACTTTACAAGGGTTAAGGGTTATGATTTCAGAAACCCTGAAACTCTGTCCATATATAACAATAATAAATCTAAACTTAGAGTAAAATTTAAGTTAAATTATAACAATGGCCAGACAACTGTCATCGAGTTTAGGACTAGAACTGAACTAGATAGAAATAAACCAAGAATTTGCATGCTTTTACTCTCAAGAGACACAACAGAACCCGCAAGAAATGTGGAAACAGAAGTCTTCCTAGAGCGGGCTTTTCTTAGTGGAGTTTTATCAGCCCAAGCAGCTCAATAGCTAAGGAGGCTTCGTGGTCATCACACCAGCAAATAGGTCCTATATTGACAAATTAACCAGATTTTCTCAAGAGATCACAAAAGTCTCCACGCCAACATTATCATGTGTTTAAAGCTTTGGGTTTTCTCCTCCACAGTTGTTGTTGATGAGGCCATCTGCCTGAACTTTAAGTCTTGACCTGAATCCAAAATGGATATTTTTCTAATGATTATTGTTTAATTGGACAGCTGAACTATGTGAGGTGGTGAGAAGATTGCAGTTTACCAATATATCCTAATTATATCACTATATAATAGTGAAGTCAGCTATGCTGTTGGATGTGCACAAATACGGGCAACACTGTGTCATGGCGCTGGGTTTGGTGACTTAGTGTTCATGTTTGAGTTTTGTTAATATTCTTTGGCTTTGTGTCAGCCATGGTTTTGGTTCTCTTTACGCGTTTGTGCTCATGTTATAGTTTTTAGTCTTTTTCTGTCTCTGTGCCGTCCCAGTGTTTCTTGTTTTTAGTGCCTCCGTGTTCCAGGGGCTCTCTCTGTCTCTTCAAATCAGTCACAGACATGAATGTATGGACTGGGAATCTAAAAACTGTTTCGCAAGAGACTTTGCTTTTATCTGAAGTCCCGCTTGAACTTTCCCCCTGTCCGTCTGTATCCCTGATCCCTGGGCAGCTCGGACTCAGCTCCTCCCCACACCTGTACCAGTTCCTCAGGTAGGAACAGCTGGTGTTCAGTCATTTCCGGCTCCCCAGGTGAGGACAATCGTAAGCCAGTCCTCCTCAGTACCCGTGCCCGATTCTCAGGTGAAAGCAGCTGGTGTCTGGTGGGTCCCTGCAACTGTGTCCAGGGCGAGGGCAGCTGTGACCCAGTCCTCTCCCGCACCAATATTTCTTCCTTGGTTGGAGGTGGCTGGCACCCAGCGAGCTCCTGCGTCGGCTCCTACGGGGAGGGCGGGATGTTTCTTTGTGGTGAGTGGTATTTCCTTACAGGTTCAAGTGACCACCGTCACTGAGTATGCTTGGGTGATGTGCTTGGTCTTCAGCAATATACAACATAACATTGTGACAAGATAATCAAGATTATTCACTTCACCTGTGATTTTGACTTTGTGACTAAATGTGGTACTTATGCTAATGACAGGTACAGTGGGGCAAAAAAGTATTTAGTCAGCCACCGATTGTGCAAGTTCCCCCACTCAAAATGATGACAGAGGTCAGTAATTTGCACCAGAGGTACACTTCAACTGTGAGAGACAGAATGTGAAAA
>NW_024585431.1:0-8497 GCF_018398535.1 Haplochromis burtoni
GGAGTCGCGGACCTTCAGTAATAGTAATAAATCACACAGCAATAGTACATTCACGTTGTTGTAAACAGCATGATAATATATTAAGTAATCCAAAGTATTCAGAATACGTTACTGTCATTGAGTAACGTAACGGAATACGTTACAGAATACATTTTGGGGCATGTAATCTGTAATGGAATATATTTTAAAAGTAACCTTCCCAACACTGCCTGCAGAGGCATTGCTTCATTACACTGGTAACAAACCTTCATTGAAGGATCAAATCCTTCTTCCTGAAGGGTTTGAGGCCATGTTGTTAAGCAACAAAGATACCAGATTTCTGACTGCTGACTCAACTGCACCATTGCCATGAAACAGATTTAAATGATTTAGTTAAAACTGCAACAATCAGTCATGAAAGGAGTCACATGATTAGAAACTCGTGAACTTGCTCCATAAGAAAACTATGCTGGCAATTTACCATAGGTTAACTTAAACTCCACAGCTGCATCTGTAACTACAACATTAAACAACATATTTAATGAAAGGAACTGCAAGAACAAACATCTGAACTCATCTGATGCTGTGGTGTAGTA
This sequence comes from Haplochromis burtoni, assembly GCF_018398535.1. Classification (NCBI taxonomy): domain Eukaryota; kingdom Metazoa; phylum Chordata; class Actinopteri; order Cichliformes; family Cichlidae; genus Haplochromis; species Haplochromis burtoni. The sequence continues at coordinate 576 of NW_024585431.1, forward strand.
TTTTTGGAGCAATTTGGATTTTCAGAGGAAATCCAAATCACTCCTTGTGGAAGAAGCTCGGCTGAGGAGGAAACATCCCTTTGGGACTGATTCCTTCAACATCTGTTTCTCGACAATGCGATAGCACCATTATACCACACCAATGATGGTCTTAAAAAATCTATAACTTGAAATAAAAGCATTAAACATACTAACCAAACGTATTTTTTTTTTTTTTTTTAGTTTACACCAAACCACTCCACTGGATTTAGCAACATTGTGTTTCCACAATACTGATTGGAGACCAAAACAGCCAATCAGAATTTTTGCAAGGGTTCACTGAAAAATATGTATTAGCTCTTAAACTATTTTATTCAACAAGTTGAGAATTTCAATTAAAATAAGAATTTTGGTTCTCCAGTGTAGTTTTGAAGTGCTGAACATTTTCTGTGATAATTTCAGTAAATATGTAGTTAAATGCACAACTCAAAAACAGGCCAGCAGAAACATCACAGGGTTTTCTGCTCAAGAGAAGAGGACTTGTTAGAGTCGGCTGAGTGGATGATAGCTGTAACTGTTTGAGGTGGTGTGGAGTCTTGCATTGATGCATATTTTCTTTAACAGGCTGCAGGAAGCAGCAAGCTGATGACCAACAGCCGCACTAGCCAGAGCCCAGGAAAACTGGAGATCCAGCCAGCCACCTGAGAGGAAAGAGAGAGGGAAGGAGACACAGAGAGGAAGCAGAGGAAGGAAAGAAGGAGAACAAACCTGACCTGCCAGGACCCTCACAAGTTTCTGCCTGCTCTGAAAAGGTGGTGCAAAAATACCCCATCAGTGTTGTTTCAAACAGTCCAGCTTAAATTGTAAAACTTAAAACTAATCTTAGACTAAATCTAATCTTAGACTTATTAAACACAGTCAACTCTGTGTTATCAGTGAGGACACTGGACCTTAAAAGTAATTAAAAACTAGGACAAAATTCCTTAAGTACTGTTGGGGTTGAAAATTTGAGATCACATCACGTTCCAGCGCTGTAAATTGTAATTTCACCTGCTAAAGCGAATTAAATCTTTTTAAAAGACAGATATTTCTCTAGGAATTCCTTCTGAAAAATCTGAACATTACAATACATTCAAACTTATATATATGGATGATTTCAGAGATTTCTGCCTATGACAGCTTAGATAAGCTCTAAGTCCCCTGTGACTTTACGTTTGAGACCCAGAGTTAAGATTAATGTGAGTAATAGGTTCTTGTCACAAATATAGAGACATGCTGAAGCTTTAGGTTATCAAACTTAAACATTTTAATCATGGCAACAGTTTTTAAAGGTTCTTTGTTCAAATGACATTTAATACATGTCAGTCTGCTGATGAGCCTTGTGTCAGCACTGAGGTGGAAGCTGTGGGCTGTAAAGAGTGTCTGTCCCACTGGGCAGTTTCATTTCACATGTCTGACTTCCTCTTAAAAACAAAAGTGAACTTTCTTTATGTGCTTACAGCTGGAGAAAAAATGCTGAGTGTTTTTTTTTTCTTTGTTCAGTCAGCAGCAGATTTAAAGGACTTTGTGTTTGTTTGAGCTTTTTACAGGAGGATGAAGACGTTGCTGGTGATCCTGCTCCTCATAAATGGTAAGAAACTGAATGCAGATCAATCTGCACTCACACCACAGTTTAAGGCCGATAATCTCACTGTGTGGTGTTTATGTGATGATTTTAATTAATGCACTGTACAAAATACAAATGCAGTGATGTGTTCCCTGAGAGTCGAGAGAAGCTTCTGGCCAAGACTGTCCAAGATTCATGTTTCATGCTTTGTTATATTTGACTTTGACTGTACTTGAGATTAATTACATATTTTTGCCTTTAAGAAAATCTTTTCTTTAAAACTTGCAAACACATAAATACAACGCTGGGTTTAGTTGGGTTTTGGGCAGATATTGGTTTAGTTAAACATTGTTATTTCTAAAATAGAAACGAATTCATTTTGAAAGACCTGTGTTTCTTGAGACAAAAGTAGTTCATGTGTGATTATTCAGTTAATTGATAGATTACTCAATTAGTTTTGGTGCTTTGCGGTCAAGGCAGAGGTCCTGTCAACTGGAATGGCCCAATCCCCAGTTGACAAATCTGGCTATAGTAACAGGGAGAGTCACCCCTCTGATGGGGAAGGAGCCTATACTGGTGTGTGATGCTGAGAGATCCTGGCTGGATGTAGTCAGGCTCACCATCACACAGCTGTGTTGATCTGCTGTGGTGAAGATTGAGCTGAGCATGAAGGCAAAGCTTCATCCGGTCTATGTTACTCACAGCCTTGAGCTCTGGACAGTGACTAAAAAAATTAGCTTGCTGATAGAAAAGAACACAGCTTCCTCTGAAGGGTGGCTGGGCTCTCCCTCAAGCAGGAGGCAGGTGCGTGGTTGTTCCCAAAGGACTAACAGCAGAGCTGCAAATTCTCCACATTTAAAGGAAGCAGCTGAGGTGGTTCAGCCTCCTGACTGGAAAAACTCCTCAGACGGAGGCCCTGGGACAGATGTAAGACACAGTGGAGAGATATATCTCTCAGATGGCTTGGGAATGCCTCGTTCCTCCACAGGTGAGCTTGAGGAGGTGGAGAGAGATCTCAGGGCATGTGTGCTCAGAGTGCTGCCCCAGCAATCCGGAGTCAGACATTATTCTCAGTGCGAAGGTTTCTGAATTTTAGAACACTTTAACTTTAAGTCTTGGAGCTAGCTAGAAATGCTAGTGAGCAAATTCCTTAACATGCTAACTTCCTGCTAACTCCCTAACCTGCTGAGCTTCATGCTGGAAAATGACATGCACAAAATAAATGGAGTATTTCTCTGCAATTACAAACTCTGTGTGAACTATGTTGGTATCAAAATAAAGCTAACACAAAGATTTAATCAGAGGTGAAAATATTGCTCTAGATGTTACTGTTTCAAAGTTATTAGGACAAAGTACTAATAGAAAAAGTAGTAATTTATTTAATCATTATATATTTTTTAGCAGATAAGCCTCAATTCACATTTTAATCCAGAAAATCATTAATCAACATATAAACATCGTCGGTGGAAAGATTTGTTCTTTTCTTCAAACTTTTTTTTAGTTTTTAATCTTGTAATTGAAACCAAATATAGAGAGGGCCTAGCCTAACAAATGAAAAAGGAAAAGACCGAAACCCATTTATTTCAACAAAGTAACTGTATTCTAAATACCACCTTTTTAAACGGTAACTGTAACGGAATACAGTTACTCATATGTTGTATTTTAAATACAGTGGTACATGTATTCTGTTACTCCCCAACACTGTCAGTACACTGTGTTTTATACGGTTGTCCAGTCTTGTCCCTCCTTCCTCCGCCTCCCACTCTTACCCCACTATTATTACTTCTAACACTTTTCCACTTCTGTTGTTTTCTGACAGTTTCTCTTCTCACCGCGGTCTAACTTCCTGATGAGTCACTTAAACACTGATATTGAAAATATAGAAAACTCATTACTCATATTTCTTTGTTTAAAATTCTGATTTGTTTTTAAAGCATTTATCATTTCCTCTGTTCTTACTTGTCTGTAATCTTTATTTCTGTCCAAATTATTAGGGTTGCAATTGGCATCACAGACTGTAGAAACTGGAAGATGGTCACTGATGTCACTAATGAGAAGTCCACTTCCTGTTTTATATTCAATGTCATTTATAAAAACGTGTGTGTGAGAGCTGCAGGATGTGATGTGGTTCTGCTAATCTTAGAGAACAGGTTCACACAGTATGTTGTTTTACTACCTGGAGATTATTACTTAGGTTTAAACTGTTATACATTTAACACATCATCAATCACTGTCAGTTTCAGATATTTGTCCACATACTGTTCATAACCCTCCAGTTCAAAGTCTGCTTCTTTATCCATATTAATCAAAGTGTCAGATAAGGCAATGACACCGAGTGGATATGAAAACTGGTTTAGATATTCCTTGATATGGTTAAAATCTATAGACCTCTACAGTTAAAGTGGAAAACTGACCATTTATTCTCAATTTGAATCCCCTGTTTGTTCATTTCTATAATAGCAGCAGTCATTATTGATATTAGAGAAGAAGCTGTTTTCTGGGTGTATTTGATATTCCTGTGTGTGATCCGTATAGTTTAATGTTTTCAATTCTGTCTGATGGATGCAGCTGTTTCTTCCAGATGTAGCTGAGTTGTTCCTTTCAGTGTGTTTCATAAGTGATTTGTGTGGTTGTTTGTTAACTTGTTTAGAGTCTAGATCATGCTGCTGACTGATATTTTTGGGGATCCACCATGTTTTTGATGACCAGCACCTTAGCTTCCTCAGATGATCTGTTTAGTTTAATGAATATTTTACAGGTTGTGATCCAGGTACTTTGAATTTTTCCCAGTTTCTTATGGTACAGTACTTTTTTGTGGCTATTTCAGTGTTGTATTTAAGTATTTGGGTCTTTAGATATGAGATTTGTTTTAACTTTTAAGAACAAACTTAAATATCCAAATTACAAACATTTATTAGAATTAAATATAAAGTTTCTCATTATTCAATTCAATTAAATTTTTTTAATTCAATTTTCCTTTTAATTTTTCTTTCTATTTTTTAACTTTTAGAAAAGAAAAAAAACTAAGAAACAAAGTTATGTCTTTGAAAAATGACAAGTGTCCTGGTGTGTGCTGTGCAGGCAGGAGAAGAGGACCCACACGGTGGACTCATTGAGGCAAAACATGAACTTGAAAGCAGCTTTATTGCTGACCAAGGAAAACCAAACAGAAAACCTAAACTGGAGCTAGAACCGAAATACACAAGAAAACATCAGGAGAGACACAGCAGGAGGGAGAAATGATGCCAACAACAGGACAACAAGTACTGACTGACAGGGACTAAAATACACTGGCAGGTACAGGAACAGGTGGACAGACAGCTGGAAGTCATTAGGCTAGACAAGACAAGGAAGTAAAGCAGAATACACTAACATGAGACAAGACCTTCAAAGTAAAACAGGAAATCCACAGACTGAACTCAGAGACAATACTAACACAGTACAGGGACCAGAGTGACATAAGGAGCAAAGGAATCCACAGGCTCGGAAATACAAAACAGACACCAAAAAACTAGCAACCTTGAACAATAGAAGAAAACAGCCTAAAAACAATAATACAAAATCTAAACACTGGGCCACAGGTCCAGTAACAACAAGTGAGTCAAACAGCTGCACATCCTCGCTGCAGGTGTGAAGAAGGAAACCTCAAATGCAAAACAATGTAAATGTATAAAAATGTTTTGACAAACTTTAAAATCCTACTGTCAGTTTTGTAAAGCTTAAAGTTTAATTTCTAAATTTAAGTTTCAAATGACAGCAGAATATTAATCCCATAGAGCAGCAAACAGCCCTGTAGACGTGTTGTTTCTCCTCTAAATTTAATTCTGTCATTTGTTGTAAAAAGAAAAAATAAATAAATAAATATTTTGAAGGCTCAACAGGAAATGATCAGCTTATCTTAAGAGGACCAAACCTTTAGTGCAGCAGCAGCTGCGTGTTGTTGTTATCAGGACTTTAACTGGTGATGAAGATGTTGCTGCCACTCCTGCTCCTCGTACTCGGTAAGAGCGCTCTTTGAATGCAAACACAACGACACAGCTGTTTGTGCTTTTAGACAACATAAAGTCTAACATGATTTCACTGGATGTAAACTGACTCTACTTGACTTTATTCCTTATAACCCCCTCTGGGACTTCATGCAGGGCGCTCACAGGGTTACAGCTGAGTTCATATCTGTTTAAGACGAACTATCTGTGTGTTCCAGACGTCTCTGTTTCTTACTGATAGAACCACAAACCTGCCAGAGAGTAGTGACGTTTGACAAGATTAACGACTGTGGCAAAAAAAAAAGAAGAAGAAAAGAAACTGTCCAATGATACAGATGAAAATTGGTTGTGTTGCCAGTTGTGTGTAACATTGTCAGTGGTGACACTTTTATGTGTTGTAACACTGGGATGTCTGTTTATGAATAAACTGTTTGTTTTCTGTGTGGTTGTGTTTCTGCCTCATTTGATGTTGTTGCATGGTGAGGTTATTTGTTACAAATTGATGGACTGCGGTGTCGTTGTTAGCCCTGCTGTCTCATTACAGGAAGGCGTCTGAGCTCAGATCTGCTTGTATCTGTGTTCATTTTCAATAAGAAATGAACACAGATACAAGAAAATAAGAGATGGTTTCCTCCTTTCACCTCAGTCTTGTTCAGTCATCCATCAGTTTTCTTTAACATCTTTGATGTCCTTTCAGTCAGTGTTTGTTGGCGAGGAAGAATCCGTGTTTGAATACTTTTTATAAAACATGGCTGAGAGTGATGTTACATATTCTGCAACTTTCTGAAACCACTTTATATGAACCCAAGGAGAAAATCCACTGCATACACATAATAAGTGTTTTTGTTGTGTGTGCTTGTGTCTCCTTCCAGTTTCCCAGCATGCCCTGGCTCCGGTGGTGGAGGTGTATGAGGGGGAAATATCTGTCCTGTTGCCTTGCAAGTACTCAGGTATTATACCTGAGGAAAACCCCACAGTGCTGTGGACTCGCAATGATCTCAACCCCAAATCTGTCCACCTACGACGAGAGGAAACGGATGATCTGAAAGGGCAAAACCAGCGTTACAGAGGGCGCACATCAATGAGGCCTGATGCTCTGGACACTTCAGACTTCAGCCTCACTCTGAGAAACCCCCAAATGACTGATAGTGGCAACTACACCTGCTCCATCGGAAATGAAAGACAGGAACGGAAACTGAAAGACATACAGCTGCATGTCAAAGGTAAAAACCCAACACCTGTGATTATGAAGGTCAGAGGTCAAACTAAAGAGTAACAGAAAAGATTTTTCTAGTACTGAAATCTGATAAAATAGTGGTAAAGTTTTCTAGATGCAACCACACTGGAAAAATAAAAACATGAACACCAAAGAAGAAGAAAATAGAATCTTATTGGTACAATTTTTGGTGTATCTACTAAATCTGGATAACTTGATCCAGAAATTCTTACATGTGCAGGAAAACCAGCACCTGAAAGGCCTAATACGGACAGACAATAACACAACATGACTGTTACTTAAGTGTGATTACTAACAGTAGTACTGCGAAGACCTGGCACAGTTTTGGCTCACAATCTGTCCTGATAGTTTATCATGCAGAATAGAGATTTTAATGACTTTATTATTGATATCTATTTTAACTGACAGCAGAGTCAGAGGTCAGTAACACAGATGCTCAGATCTCAGATCAGGTCGATTCTATGATTAAAATCAGTGTGACTGAATCTGCTTCTTTAGTTACAGAAAATACTCTCAGCCCTTCCTTTTCCCCCACATTTTGTTATGTAACAGCCTTATTCCAAAATGGATGGAATCAGTTTTTCACCTCCAAATTCTACCTGCACAAAATCCCCATAATGAATACGGAAAAACATTTGCTTAAAATTTGTCCAGGTGTATTTAAAAAAGCTAAAATTAACAGATGGACAGAAGTACTTACAGCCTTTTCTGGGACACTAAAATTGAATCTCAGTTGAATCTTGTTCCCTCTGATAATCTGCCAGATGTTTGTTGATTGGAGTCCACCTGTGGTCGATGCAGTTGATTGGACATGATTTGGACAGGCACACACCTGTCTGTATAAGGTCCCATGGTGGACAGTACATGTCAGAACACAAATCGAGCTTTGAAGTCCAAGGAATTGTCTGCAGACCTCTGAGACAGTATGTATTGAATCGAGTTTGCCAAAAAGCCCCTGAATGACTCTCAGATCATGAAAAAGAAAAATCTCTGGTCTGATGAAACCAATATTGAACTCTTTGGCCTGAATGCCAAGTGTCATGTCTGGAAAAAACAGGCACCACTGGTGGTGGCAGCATCATGCTGTGGGACATTTTACAGAGGAAGAACTAAA
>NW_024585432.1:0-8496 GCF_018398535.1 Haplochromis burtoni
TTCTAGGCATTCCAGGATCCAGCTGTGGGGCATTGCGTCATAGGCCTCTTGTAATCAATCCAGGCAGTGCACAGGTTGGTCAGTCTGGTCCTGCAGTCTCGGCTGACTCCTTGGTCTGCCAGTAGCTGGTGTTTTGCGCCTCTGGTATTCTTGCCCATCCCTGTCTGTGCCCCGCTCATGTATTGACCCATGTGCCTGTTCATCTTAGCCCCTATGATGCCTGACAGGATCTTCCACATGGTGCTGAGGCAGGTTATTGGTCGGTAGTTGGAGGGGACCGGCCCCTTCTGGGGGTTCTTGAGGATCATGACTGCCCCGCTAAATTATATATATATTTATATATACATATTTATATATATATATAATTTTGCGGCAAAATTATCCACACCCACCACCGCGCTATAAATTGTGGGATATATGGGGAAATTGACGGGGCATTTGGAGTATGCATTTGAAGTATGCATTTGAAGTACACTTCGAATTGGGACAGTCGTCGTCGCGTGACAGTCATGTAATCGCACTTAAAATGCGTACTTCAAGCCTGCGGTCTCTGAATTTGGACACAGCCAATGTCTGGTAGAGGAGGAAGAACTGGAAACATTTCCTGTGTCCTTCACTCACTTCCTGCTTGTTTCCTGTAGATGAGACATGAACAATCACACATGCAGGAACATTTTCAGGGGCAGACACACTGGACTAGCTGGATAGTACATGGATATTTATGAAGGGGGTCTCCAAGGAGTCTATTTGCAGGAACATTGATGATAACTAATAAGTCGTTTTGAGAGTTTAATTAAAAGTATACCTACAGTTAGGTCCATAAATATTTGGACAGAGATGACATTTTGTAATTTTGGTTACAACAAATAATTTTAAATGAAAAAACTCAGATGCAGCTGAAGTGCATACTTTCATATTTAATTCAGTGGGTTTGGCAAAAAGATTGCATAAAATTGTGAGGAACTAATGCATTTTCTTAACACCATCTCTTACTTTTAGAGGCTCTAAAGTCATTGGACGAATTGCATAATTGAGAAAAAATCTGTCTGTGAAGGTTCAGGTCATTGTAGTCTAAGGAGTTTGGAAAGAAAAGCATCTTTAGTTCTAACCCTGTATTGATCCTCTACCTGGTAGCCGCATGAAATGGTGGTGGTTTTTTACTTTAGTGCAAACAACTCATGTAAATTTCAAAGCTGTTCTAGCAGTCTGACAATGGTCTCTCGAGCTCCCATTGGAGAGCCGTGAGTTTCTCAATGATGTTATCAATCTTGCGCTCAAAGAGCAAATTCTGAGAACTCACGGCTGCTGTGAGCTTTTCCAAGATGTAATCCAATTTTTACTCAGCGGTCTTATTCTGAGTGCTCACTGCAGCCTCAAGCTTCTCCAAGATCTTATCCGTGCTGCGTTCAATGAGCCCATTTTGAGAACTCACGACTCATCCCATCATTTCAATCACAGTGGGCAGCCTTGCGGGGTTTTGAACAGCCGATTGTGCTTTCTTTAATCTTCAATAAGCCATGGCCAAGCCAGCTCTGATCAGCAAGAACACTGTTATCATGGTTCCGAACAGGTAGATGTCTTTGACGACCTCGATCAACAGTCCCACCAGATACATGACCCTCCAGTTATGCCACACGTCCATCATGTATCCGGCAGAGAAAGTACCATCAGGATACCCGAGTCCAGGCTTCTCATTGACAAGAAGGTGTCAGTTGCATTCAGGGACCAGTTGATCAATTCCATAATTCCTCTTTTCGTTTTAGAGAACAGACTGTGAGAGAGTGTTCCAGGGAAAGAGTAAGGAAATAGATGAGACTAGACAAGGACATAAGACGCTAAGCAGGGAAGATAAGAGAAAGGAAAGGAGAAAAGTGTGACTGCATGTCTTCGCCAAGAGCCAAAAGAAAAGACTCATGTGCTTAGTTAGAGGATCAACAGGGGTCCATGACCATCTTGCGGACACTCCCACAAGGCTCAAAATTTGGAACTCTCCACCATTTGCGCTTAGAACTGAAGAAGCTTCTCGAAAGAGAAATGTCTTCAAGAAACTTAAAGGAGTCCAGATACTTTTCTTTCCAAGCTCTTTAGACTACGATGAGTTGGATGACTGATAACCTTCACAGACTTAAGTGTATGCTTACCAACAACAGTCACAATTTAATCTTTATTGTTCTACTTTGATGGACTAGAATGAATATTGTAAAATGAATGATTTTCTACTTTACACTTTGTCTTCATTGAGTTGTCAGTAATGTTAAAATAACTCAGACTGAAAGGAATCTTAATGACAAATTAATTTTCAGACTTTGAGAGGACAGAAGGAGACTGACAGGTAACTCTCTGTGATACCAGTTGACAGCAGAACGATTCAGTGCACTAGCAAGAGGACCAGAGTGATTGCTGAGGAAATACACTTGTCCCTTAATAGTTTCAACATGAAATATTAAAATATATATATATATATATATAGTCCACTCTTTGTGTGTGACAGAGGCAGAAATTTCGCTTTGTGGATGTGGCGATATCTGCTATTAAATCAGAACATGAGGTTTCAGGCAGCATTAAAACACATGAAAACAACACTGCACTCACAGAGAGGTCAGAGGTCTTGTACAGTAACCACATTGACACTAAGAGGGGGAAAACAGCTGGCAGCAAAGGCAGGGAAGTGTCCTTTCCTTCTAAACAGAATCGCTAACTTATTGTGGAGGGGGGGTTTGTGTGTCCCAGGGATCCCAGGGACACCCCCCACCCTCCCCACACTGTCTGGCGGGGTTTTGCCACACCATATTTGAACATAACAGTGTCCATAAGTGCACATGGCACCAGGATGCTCTATTCTACAGGTTGATGATCAATTTTGTAATCGTATTACCAGACTTAGGACCATATGTTCTGGACATTCGAGTAACGAGAGGGGCTGAGCTGTCAACTGATCACCACCTGGTAATAAGTTAGATCAGTTGGCAGGGGAGGACACTGGACAGACCTGGCTACCCTAAATGTAAAGTGGAGGCCCTGGTCCACGGGATCTTTAATGCAAACCTCCGGCAGAGCTTCAACAGCATTCCGTGAGACTGGAGACATTGAGTCTGACTGGGCCATGTACCTCATGCCCATTGTCGAAGACGCTACGCAGAGCTGCAGCCGCAAGGTGGTTGGTGCCTGGTGGTAACCCCTGAACCAAATGGTGGACACCAGAGGTGACGGGAGCCACCAAGCCGAAGGAGTCCTATCCTATCAGGCTTGGTTAGTCTGTGGGACTTTGGAGGCAGCTGACAGGTACCAACAGGCCAAGTGGAAGGGGGCTCGGGCAGTGGCTGAAGCAAAAACTCAGGTGTGGGAGGAGTTCGGAGAGGCCATGGAAAAAGACTTTCGGGCTGCCTCGAAGAGATTCTGGCAAATCGTCAGGCGACTCAGAAAGGCAAAATGGTGTTCATCCTACACTGTGTATAGTGCGGGTTGAGCTCTACTGAGTTCAACTGGGAAAATAGTCTGGTGTTAGAAGAAATACTTTGAAGGCCTCCTTAATCTGGAGATGATGGGAATGACCTGCCAATCTCCAGGGACGAGGTCACTGAGGCAGTTAAACAACTCCTTGGTGGCAGAGACCCTTGAAGGTGGTTAAGGTTTGTCCCGAGTTCCTGAAGGCTCTGGATGTTGTATGGTTGACACCCCTCTGGAATTTTGCATGGAGATCAGGGGCAGTACCTCTGCATGGGCAGACCGGGATGGTGGTTTCCATCTTTAAGAATGGTGACCCGAGGGTATGTTTCAACCATAGGGGGATCACACTCCTCAGCCTCCCTGGGAAGGTCTGTGCCAGGGTGCTGGAAAGGAGGGTTCGTCTATGAGTCAAACCACAGATACAGGAGGAACAATGCCGTTTTTCATCCTGGTTGTGGAACACTGGATAAGGTCTTTATCCTCTCAAGGATACTTGAGGGTGCATGGGAGTTTGCCCAACCAGTCTACATGTGTTTTGTGGACTTGGAGAAGGCATTTGACCATGTCCCTCGGAGTGTCCTGTGTGAGGGGGCTCCAGGAGTATGGGGTGTATGTTGGCTTCACTGGGCGATGGCCTCCAGCTTGCTTTGGAATGGCTCGTAGCTGAGTGTGAACAGGTGGGAAGAGCACCTCCAAATCTGTGGCCATTGTCCTCAGCCAGAAAAGGGTGGAGTGCCCACTCCAGGTCAGGGACTAGTTCTTGCCCCAAGTGGAAGAGTTTAAGTATCTCAGGGTCTTTTTCACAAGTAACGGGAGAAGGGAGCGGGAGATCGACTGATGGATTGGTGCTGCCGCTGCAGTGATGCAGAGACTTTACCAGTCTGTTGTGGGGAAGAGAGAGCCGATCATAAGAGCAGAACTCTCAATTTACTGGTCAATCTATGTCCCAACCTTAACCTATTGTCACGGGCTGTGGGCAGTGACCTAAAGAACAAGACTGCGAATACAAGCGGCAGAAATGGGCTTCCCCTGAAGGGTTGCTGGCCTCTCCCTTAGAGATAGAGTGAGAGGTTCAGCCATCCGGGAGGGGCTCAGAGTAAATCCACTGCCCCTCCACATTAAAGGAGCCAGTTGAGGTGGTTTGGGCACCTGACAAGGATGCCTCCTGGATGAGGTGTTCCGGGCATGTCCCATCAGGAGGATACCCCGGGGCAGACCCAGAACATGCTGGAGGGATCAGATCTCTCGGCTGGTGTGGGGACGCCATGGTGTTTCCCCGGACAAACTGGGAGAGGTGGCTGGGGAGAGGTTGGGGCTTTTCTTCTTGGGCTGCTGAGCTCCGTGACCCGGTCCCAGATAAGCGGAAATAGATGATGGATGGATGGATGGATGGATGAATGAAGGTCAGAGTTTGAATCAGTCATAAATAATTAAATAGAGTGGTGTAGTGACCAGGGGTATTCTAGGATCAGAGATTTTGGGGGTGCTGAGCACCCAGAGAACTGCAGGCAAGATAAACTTTACTCGTCACAATGAGACTTCTTCCCCGTCTCTGTCAGTCCCTGCATCCTTAAATGTCTCCAGTTGTCCCCAAGTTCTCTCTGACTGTCTCCTTGGTGCATTTAAACCCCTGTTCCTCCCTGTCCTCCGTTATCAGTCATCATAATTTTACCATCTCTATGCAAGTCTGCAAATTTCTTTATTAAATCATAAGATTCTTAAATTCATCAAAAAACATATCCTAACCTTAACTACTTTACTGGGGAAAGTGATGAATGATGATCATAGTAAGTAAGAAGTAAACTGAGTGCATTTTTTTGGACAGACATTCACTTTTAATGTGTATGTATAATACAATACAGATATATGAAAATAGACTCCAAAAAAGAGTCCTTGAAATGTACAAATGTAAAAAATATTGAGAAAAAATATATAAAAATGGAAGCAACTTTGTCTATGGTACAATGTATGAAAATATCTTTACTGCAGCTACTATGGCTCTGCAGATTTATTTCTTTTATTTCAACCTATGTCACCTCACCTTGAATTTGGCAAATTATCTTGGTGGTAAACTCTCTCAAGCAGTTTAACAGTTTCTGTTGTGCCTGTCACTAATCCCTGTCTTTTTCCATACCTGGTTCTTCCTGACCTTGCACTTTCTCCTCATGTTCCTCTCTTTCCTCTCTCCCTCTTTGGAATGACAATCATACACAAATAGATTGTATTCAATTAGGTGAAAAAATTGGATTAATATGAAAAATATATATATATTATTAAGATCATTAATAAAAAAATTCCTCTCTCAGTGTACTTTCAACCAAAAGGCAAATAACCAAACCACATGTACATCTATTAAAAGATATAAATATTGAAACACTGATCCAACGTTATCCTTTATTGACGGATCATTTGTTCTTACACTTTTACTTGAATGTGGCTCCTGGGTTTCAAAATAACCAGCTTCTCTTATTCCATTTCAAACAGGACAGTGGTAACAACAGTAGGCTACAAATGATGGGGTGGGTGCAGTTTTCTCTGTGGTGGGGTCGAGTGGGCTGTCCCGGACTCTGTTGTTTTCTTTTTTCTTTCTCAACAGGTGATACAGGTGATTGATATATGTATTTTTTGTCTGCTTATTCTGTTGGTTTTTGTTTTTTGCCCTTTATCCCCGTCCCTCTTCTGAAGCAACCCCAAAAATGGGCTAAAATCGCCCCTGGTACTGACAGATCCAGGATCAGTCCTAATCATCAGCAGGTTGATCTCCATATGGATTGACAGTCCAAAATGTTCTGTTGGACTGTTTCTTTATCAGTGTCTAACATTATGTGTATGAGAGCCATGTAATGTCCATGTGTGCATGCTGAAAGAGACTGTGCTGGTCTGACCGCCCTCCTCCTTTCAGGGTGGAGCCTGCTGGAATGCAATGGTTGAGGACAGGTCTCAGGAAGTGTAAGTGTGTTTTAATGGGATTCATGAAAACAAAACAGCACACATTAAATCATCTTCAAACTGTCACATCACTCATTCACATCTGTGATGTCAGGAGTCATCATCAAAGTGTCAATCAATGAACAGATGATGGATCAATAACTGCAGCTGGATTGTGTTTGTTCTCTCCATCAGATTCCTGTCAACTCACAATCGACACAAACACAGTGAACACAAAGCTCCAACTGTCTGACAACAACAGGAAGGTGACGCAGGTGATGGAGGTTCAGTCATATCCTGATCACCCAGACAGATTCGATCACTGGGTTCAGCTGTTGTGTAGAAATGGTCTGACTGGTCGTTATTACTGGGAGGTCGAGTGGAGAGGATATGTTTATATTTCAGTGAGTTACAGAGGAATCAGAAGGAAAGGAGACAGAACTGACTGTGGGTTTGGATGGAATGATCATTCGTGGAGTCTGGAGTGCTCTGATAGATTTGATTACCATGTCTGGTATAATAACAGATACACATACATCTCCTCCTCCTCCTCCTCCTCCTCATCTGTCTCCAACAGAGTAGCAGTGTATGTGGACTGTCCTGCTGGCACTCTGTCCTTCTACAGAGTCTCCTCTGACACTCTGATCCACCTCCACACCTTCAACACCACATTCACTGAACCTCTTTACCCTGGATTTAGAGTCGGTCTGGGTTCCTCAGTGTCCCTGTGCTGAGTGGAGTGTAAAGAGTGTCCTCCTGTTAGAGAAACACTCTGACTGTTGAACAGATAGTTCAGTCTGTACATGTCTGTCTCTTTCACACAGAAACACGTTTTCAGATTCATGGATTCTATCAGTTGATGTTTGAAACTTGTCTAAATGATTCCTTGTGAACTTCTTCCTTTTTAGTCCTTTTAAAGACGGCAGCGCGACATCTGGCCGATCAGTGGAGAAAGTTAAGGTGACCCACAGCTATTGAAAGAATTGCATACATGCTTACAGTACAATTTACCACATATTAAAGGCCTGTGTGTGCTCTCAGCAGCCTGCTGCATTGGAGATTGCCTGGTAACAGATGACTCAAACGGAGTCAGGAAGTATACTTCTAAAATGTCTTTGTTTGTTGAGTGAGGTCATGCACTGAGGTCAAGACACATGGGCTGCCTGCACACATGCACAGTATATAGATTTGTTTTGCTTGTAAACGGCATGCTCATGTTCTGTTCTGAAGTGCAGTAAGTGAAATAACAGGAAGCATCTGGCGGTGGCGGAGGAACAGAGGAAGGAACTGTACTTTTTTAGAATATGTCCAGGCTGGAATTACTGGAACTCATGTATGTTTTTTTATCTGCTCTGACGCATAATACTCGTCATCAACTATGTTATATATATGACACCCCATTTATTGTTCGGAGAAGATCGATGCTGTTTCAGTGATTGGGCTCGACTTCCCACATATATGTGTTTTAATAAAATCATTGTTTTGACGGACAATGGACCCCCAGTCGTATGTCTCTTCCCTCAAATACGAATCAGGACACTCCCATCATTCCAGGACCAGGTGCTTTCATTCCAACCTACATGTTGTTTTTGGGTCTTTTTCCACTTAAAGCTTCTCACTGAATTTCAGTATGTTGTGTTTCTCTGAAGCTCAGTTCACAACCAGCTCCTCTGCATTTTCAACAAGTCTGAGGTCATTATAATGATTTCAAATGTTTGATTTCTCTTTCTTAATGGGATGTTTCCATCATGGCTGAATAATTGGACATCCAATATTACTTAATGTATCAAATATTAAAAACAATGAGCATCTCCCATGTTTCTGTCATTCTATAAAAAGAGCTGCTTTTAAAACTGATCCAATCAAAGAAAAAAACATGAACTTCCATATTGATCAGATCATTAAGTACAGCTCTTATCTCTCTCCCTGAACTCTTCATGGATGGTGATTTGTGGCCCTCTGCTGGTGAGAAGATGAACTGCATGATATTAAATTAAATTCAATTTTATTTATATAGCACCAAATCGCAACAGCAGTTTCCTCAAGGCGCTTTATATTGTACAGTAGATCGTACAATAATAGATACAGAGAAAAACCCAACAATCATATGACCCCCTATGA
>NW_024585433.1:0-5130 GCF_018398535.1 Haplochromis burtoni
GACCCGGCCCCGGACAAAGCGGATGAAGATGGATGGATGGATGGATGATCTTCAGTGAATCTTGGGTTCACAACTTTGCTCACTGGGCTGTTTTGAACTTTTCCATCGTCAGTCAAAATATTGACTCTGGTCACAGATTAACTACTACAATCAAAGTGAAGACTACGGTATTATTCCTGGCCTTTATACAGATAAATAAAGGAATCCAAAAAAACTATATATATTATTATCATTATGTTAGGAAGTACAAAACCTGTTCAAAGGGAACAACATGGCAGACCAATTTATTTAAAGATATGGCTGGCAGCCTACTATACAGCTTTCTTTTTAATACGATACTTTTACTATTTAAGGTGACTTTGTGGTGCTCTCTGTAGGAATAAAACACATTACTGAAACTGAAAAGGATACATTTTAGTCAGAGCATGAAACAAGTCATTAGTGTAGTTAGCAATTCAAAAAACCCTTATCCAAAAACAGTGTAACATCTGCCACTACCTGTCAGTGTATGAACTCTGTGTCCCCAAGTTGTGTCTCTTTTTTTGTTTTGTAGTAATTTCATTTAATGAAACTGATATTTATTTTATTAAGTTAGAGCTAATTTCAGAGGTTTAGTTAACTATGCAGCTGAGCAAAGGGAGGAAAATAAGTGAACATGATTTTATTTTTCTATCTAGCTGCTATTTTTGGAGACATTTTTAAAGTTATTAAATTGTCAGTATTTTGTACTAAAGTAAACTGAAATTTCATAAAAGATTATTTTAATATTACAAAACTATTTGGCATTCCACCAGTTATATTAGAGAAGATCTAATCCAATTTTTACTCTTGTTTTTGTTGTGGGTTTAGTGGCATGTGACAAGTCAGAGAGCTTGATAACAAGCAGCAGTGCTGTTATGAGAGTCTTTGATTTTGCTAACAGATCCAGTGGCCTGCTGTGAAGGAAGCAGGCCAAAGGGAAGCAGGCCAGAAAGCATGGAAGGCTGTAAAACAGGGCAGAGGCAAAAAAAACAAAACAACAAGCAGCCCTCCGTGACTGGTGTCACCATGGCTTAACTAAATAACAGAGTACAACAGCTGTGCATCATTTAGTGTTTTTCTGTTGCTGGAATGTCATAACCATATTTAATTACCAATACTTCCTGTGCTCTAATACTGCTGCATGCGTTTGTAGTAGTTCTTTTCTCCATATTCAATCTGAAATCACTTCCACATCAGCTGCCCATGAAGTTTTTCTTCTCTCCTGCATCGGGCTACGACTAATCTGGAACATAAATCGATTCCTTCCTACATCTTCATCCGAAATCAACCAGTCACGACACAAGATTAAGGCAGAAATGTTTTCAGAAGCTGCTTTATTTGATCATTCTAATTGGAAAATTGAGTAAAAGGTCTTTTATATTTAGTTAAATGACCTCTAAAAATAACAGCTGATGCAATGTTACATAATCGCATACTCAAATCAAACTTATCTGAGGCAATCTGTGAGAAATGTTTATCTTGGTTACAAGTTTAAGTGCTGATGCCCTTTCTTAGAAAAAACAGCGAGCTAGTATGTCAGTTTACTAGCTGTTGACTGAGCACAACGTGTACTGTACTCAAAACCAGTTCGTTGCACAGGATTGATTGTCCTTAAGGAGTACGGCCACTGGGCTGCACCAGTGTACTCGAATATGCATACATACACAGACTACCGGCAAATAATGTGGGTCAAAGGGTTCACCACTGAGAAAAAAGTGGTGTTTACAGCTGTATCTTTTTTGTGTGTGTGCGTGGCTTTGCTTTGGGTGTGAAAACGCAGGCCTTGATGAGGGTTTTCTGCCCATGTCGGCTGTTTCTGTTTGGGAATCAGCTTGTTTGACTCCATGTGAGTACACAAAATGATGCAAAAGAATGCCACTGAACCACCTTGTGTTTCTCAAGCAGCATTTTCTCGTGTGTGTGAGAGTGAAACCTCTCGGGACTAAAGCCAGCAGGTCCTCAGGCTGTTCCTCAGCATGAATCCAAAACATCAATTTCACCTGAACCAGGTCTGTTCAGTGGATTAAAACATTTTCAACTGTAGCTCAGATCAGAGACGCACCCATATCAAGGTTTTATTAAAACTGCTTATTTTTGGCGTGGGAACCAGATCAATAAGTTTTATTCAAATGACTTGTCATCAGGTTTGCCTCTGGAAACATATCCATGGTGCAGAGTCAAGGGATGGGGGTACCACTAAAAAAACCCAAACCTACAAAGCCCTGTGTGAAAAAGTGTTTGCCCCCACTGCAGCTAAGACGCAGGAGATGCTCCCAAGGAGTTTTACTTAGAACATTCATATTAAAATTAATCATATCATAGTTTTATCCTAGAACATTTATGTCTCTTTGGGTCAACAACGGATTAGATTTCAGCCTAAAATTATAATTATTGCAGTTAGATAGCATCCTTTACCTACTTCATCACCTCATCCAATGCTGGTCATTCTTCTCTGAATAGAAACAGAAACAAGTTCACATAGTAGAGTCAGGTGGGATATTCCAGTCCATATTCACCTCAGTTCGGAATCATGAGTTCAAGACCCATCTTTTGAATTTGCCTGCTTGGTTAGGTTTGGACCCATGCCAACATCAAAGGCATGATAAAAGTTACAGTTGCTAACATTTTTTATATGTTCTTCTTCACCGCAGCTGGATGTCTCCTTGTGTTGCGGTCGGTTTACCACTTGCTACCATGGACTAAAAAGCTCAATTTTCAGTTCAGCTAACTAGATTTACGAAGGTTAGCAGCTGCTTACAGCCTTGAGGTTTCACTGCTAGAAACTGTCAGAATAAAGAACTACTAGCTGGATGTGCAGTAGCATGCTGGCAGAGGTGCAGTGGGTTAGCTCTCTGAGATAAGGCCGGGACTCTACCAAGGTACGCTTGGGCCCATGTGATGTAAATTTCATCATCAGATAGTGAGTGTGAGGATCCACGTGGATGTCCGCATACTGATCTGTTTTTCATGAACCCAAGAGGTGGACTTCAAAAGAGCATAACAGAAATGATAATTGGGTTGTAGTGTCTCCAGCTATCCCTGTCCACAATGGAGTCCACAAACATATCCAGTCATTCCAAGTCTTGTCAGGGAACAGTGAAAAGAAAATAATCATTCTTACTGACACAGAACAAAAAGTATTTACATACTTTTCCAAAAACTTCATATTTCTCTAAATGATAGAGTAAGGCACCAGTGATGACTTAAACCTCAGAGTGTTGAGCTTCAAACCCCAAAACTCAATGATCAATAAGATCTTTCGTATTTATTGATTGGCATCAGCTCAGTGTGAATAAGGAAATAAAGAAATACAAAGTAATGACAAATAAACAAACTGATGTTAGATTAACTGATTTTAAATCATGACTTGATAGCTGGTATATGCTGCAGCCTTTGCTGCTACTCTGAAAGTTAAAGAAATGCATGGATGGACGGGTGGATGATATTCATACATATCAGTCTTGATAATGACTCATAATGAGTTGTGAGTCTTATTCAAATGGGCTGATAAAATTTGAAGTGGGTGAAGAAAAATCATTACTGTACACTGCTGACTATCAGTAACCACATTAGACACGAACTGAGTTGGGTTAATGGGAATAAGTATTTAAAAGAAATTGCAAGAAGAAGTGGAAAGAGGCATTCAAATCTTCCCCTCTGTTTTTCACCTCCATTTACGGCCATTGTCTCAGTCAGCAGCAGCTGACAGAGTGGAAATCCGTCTCTTCTTTGGGAAGTACGAGTGACAGATGTCAAAAATACCTCCTCAGGGGACTATTTTTGTTGGGCAATCCAATCCATGCATGCTAATTTTGAATGAGCTGTTTTTCTGCACAGTATGAGCTCGGTTGGAAAAATAACCAGATTAGAATCGCATGCCAACATGAGCCTATGTGATTAAGTGCAGAGCAAAGAAACTAATTCAATGTAAGGTTCTTCTCTAAGTCAGTTTTGCTTGTTAATACTTTTGGACACTTATCTATTGATAGTGTTTTAAAAATACATTCCAGTAGCAAAACTGGCTCTACAATAATGCTGAGCCCTTCTTGCAACATTAGCCCTCGTGTTTTTAATGGAAGCTTGTTTAAGTGTCAAACTCAGCACTTGAGAGAAACAAAAACCCCTCACATATAAATATGCAAACACACACTCCCCAACATATAGAAACCTCATTCCCATAAAAGATTCTGTATCAAACTGCGGGACAAAACGGGCCTGCGAGATGTGCTGGATGAGATTTTCTCATTGTGGTTCTGGAGCGTGATGTGGGATCGGTTTATTAAATGAATGGTTTCTCTTGGAAATGTCCAAGACTAGTCTGACATTCACATAACAGAAATTTACAGGACACACACACACACACACATATGCACGCACGCACACACGCACACATGCGCACAAAAGTGCAAGGAATAGTCAGACCGCAGGAGAAATTGTAATGCTAACCAGGAAATGTTGGACGATGATGACAGTTTCTGGAAAACACATTTTCTGACTGGCCATGCATCTTGTTACATAATTGTCCCGCAGAACTATTGTGCATTGTAATAAGCGTCATCCTGAATGTGTAAGTGACTTGAGTTAATCAACACTAACTCCTCTGGCTGGGCTCCTTATTGACTTTAAACAGGCGGGGCAGAGCCTGGTGGTTTTCTGCCAAATACAGTCTACTCACTCTTATAATTGGTGTGAGGCATTAAGAGTGAATAATAAAACAGTCAACTCTCTGTCCCCTCCCGCTTTCTCTTACTCTCAGACACACTCAGATAAGTGAGCATAAATACAAAAACACACATGTTGCCAAAAACAGAGGCAACTGTGATGCATATGGTTGCATAAGCACACACAAAAACACAGTGTCTCTTTCGCATGTGGTAGTGTTTAAAAGCTCTGTCTTGAAGACAGAACTTAGGCACACTCATAAAGTTCTGTGTGCAGGCATGTGTGTGTGTGTGTGTGTGTGTGTGTGTGTGTGTGTGTGATTGCAGTGTGTCATGTTGTTCCAGAATGGCGCTCGGTCAGATCTAGGGATTAAGTAGCTCGTCTACAGAAAGACTGGCAGCTCCCCTTATGATAAGGGTTCCGATCGCGCGAATAGGTGTGAATGTG
>NW_024585433.1:5150-8487 GCF_018398535.1 Haplochromis burtoni
GTGTGTGTGCGTTTCTCCCTTTCTCTTTTGTCTTTGATGACCTACCCTCAAGTCTTAAGCAGTTTCTGTATATTGTTATGTAAAAGAGGAAGCAGATATCTCAGGAGAGGTACTGTTTTCTAACAGAACCTATCCCAGGCTTCATTATTGAAAGCAGCCGCTCCCAGTAAAAAAGCCATATAAAGCCAGACATAAAACCCCCTCTGTGTGGCTTCCAAAAAGTCATGTAAATGAGCTTGTAGATAGGGTTGAAACTCTTAATTCAGTATGTTCTGGAATGATAAACAAGTGCTTTGCAGACCTCTTTAATATGACACTTATTGCGTGTACTGCGTTTGCCAACATCATCAAGTGATTGCTCTGTCCGGAGGTGATTTTAAATCTCGTCTTACATGCAACATTTGGTGAAAATCTTTTTAAGCAATAGTGAATTATGCCTTTTGCAACAATGCTGAAGTAATCCTGAAAACTCAAAGGATCAGAATTGTCATTGCGCAATCGGCTCTGTCTTCTAGAAATGGCTTTATATAAAATTAATCTGCAGCAGCAAATGTTTCTAAAAAGAAACTTTTACCTGTTTAGGGACACTGAGTGTATCGGTGCTTATGGATCTGAAAAGTGAAACCAAACTGGGAGTGGCTTAGTAGTCAGCAGGGGGGCAACTCCTCTAGTTGCAAAAAGAAGTGTACAGGAATGTACAGATGCGACAAACTTAACTAAACTCTTAACAACAAAATTCTATGTACATCTAACAGTGCATGTGTGTGTGTGTTTGTATTTGTCTTCTTTGTAAGCTACATAGCTAAGCTACAATGCAACTTATTTTTAAAGACAACCTAACATCCCATGCACAGGAAGTGCTGTCTGTCTCTTCCTGTGAGATCTTTCCCGCTAATGATGGTTGAGTGTGTGTCAGAGCAAGACAAAAGTATCATGGTATGCAGTGCTACAAGCCAGTTGATAAAACCAAATTGCTTTTAAATATCAATACTAATAAGGCCCCAAACTTTGACCACAAAGAAAGTAACATCTGTTAAGTTATTTGTTTTAGAAAATCCTGGTGAGTTACGTACTTTAGCTTCCTGTTAAGTTTAGAGAATGTATTTTACTATCCAGTTAAGCTCAGAAACTTTGGAAATATAACCCCAAAACAATCGGGAGCTATGAAAATGTGTTGTATTGTTTTACTTATGTTGTGTTCCTTGTAGCGTGGTATAAGTGTTTAAATGTTCCAATGATACAAGTGCTATTTGCAATGCTAGGTGTGATGCTAGCTGCTAAGTGCAGTTAGCCAAACCAACAAGTTGTAGCACGGCAGGCGGAGGTATTCAGGTACTTGATCTGTTAATATTAAAAAGGTTTAGTCTTAATAGAACTAGCTTATCTTTTAAAGCATTTGCTTTTTATAGACTGGGGAAACCTGCAGTCAGCTAAGACTGAGGAAGTCACTTGGATGAGTGACAAAATGTTTCTCCCACTGAAAGCGCTACGTCCAGATGAACAGAATCAAACTTTGTGCATTTGCTTTGTAACATTAAGCCTTTAAAGCCGGTCGGAGCAGGCACGCTCCGTTTTGCGTAACTATTTTTAAATCCCGGTAGAGCTGCAACCACGTAAGCTAGCGCAAAATTGTTTTGCATATGAAACCGGAGAAGTTCTACTTACATCTTATGCCATCAGCTTGTGCTAGGTCACGGTTTCCTTCCACATATAGCTTTGCAAAAATTGCATAAAAAGCACTTGCAGCAACAAAAACATAATACTCCAGAAACACGCTTTGCCAATCCGATCAGCTGTTTATAACACCTCCTACATCCATCAGCGCGAACTATTGCATGTCCACCATTACCTGCCCGAAACCGGAAGTGACGTCATTTTCGCGGAAAATGAAGTTTTTTACTGATAGGCCTTATAAGCCTATACTGGTGTTTTCAAAAGTCATGTTTGACTTCATGCTTTTCTGAATAGTTTCTGGGATACTTAGAACTCAAATTGCACTGCTTTAAATAGTTTATTTTGATGCACATGCTGTTTTCTTTGCGAAATTGCATTATAGGATTTATTTTTGTTTTTTCTGCAGTATATAAAAATTGGTGTATCTCAAAAATAAAACTATGAAGACACTCAAAATAAATTTCCTGTTGTTGTAAACTATTTTTTACAACTTTTTTGTATTTAAAGTTTTGAGGCATAGTAGAAATATATGTTAAAAAAACAAAAACGATTTTAAATCTTTTTGTAGTTTATTGCACTTTCTTGCAATTTATGTAGTTACTATGGACTTAATGCATGCATATTATTAAAATTTGGGCTATAATAGTTTTATTGATATATAGCAACTTGAAATGCTCCCCAAAATGGTACTACAGCATGTAAAAATATAAAGTAAGCTCTGGTGGACTTGGTTCTATGGTAGGTCTTAAAGGGTTAAGCTCATGTGCACAATATGAGTTCTAGAACTCATTCATTACTTTTGTTTCTACTCTGAGAATTTGACATTTTCTGTAAAGAAGGTCAAACACTTTACCTAATGAATGCCATGCCCACATCATCTGGGAATTATGGAAGTTAACAGTTTGAGGCTAAATATTTTTCAGGTTGTAATAGTACCTCGGTTCGCCGGTATAAAAAAGCATAATAATTCATATTTGCCTGAATCCGGAAACCTTGCTTTACTTAAGGTCCATCATTCAAGGTAATTATCTTCATCATCTAACACATGTGATGCAACTGCACCACACCATCATGCATGAACACACTCATGGTGTCAGTTGTCCTTTCATTATAACATAGAAAATTCCTACATGTGTTGTTAGAAAGTTGAAACAAATTTAATGAAACGTATTGACAGCAGAGGAGGTATTTGCTGACACTGGCTCTTAAGTCCAGGATTTCTGGCTGAGTGACCATCTCTTTCAGCCACTTGACAACCTTTTTGCTCTTGCCCGGAATGCATGATGTGCTCCAGGCCTGCTTTTTGGTGATGGCCCAAGCATTTTTCACGCATGCTCAGAAACAATTTTGGATCCTTTGCTGTGCACCTTTCTTAAAAATGGACAAGCAGTAAAGTAAAATAAGTGTCTGTCTGTGGCTTGGAGCACCTAAATAAACTGGTATTAATGGTGGCAGGCAGGGCAGCAAATCAAATCAAATCAAATCAAATCACTTTTATTGTCACATCACATATGCAGGTACATTGGTACAGCACATGTGAGTGAAATTCTTGTGTGCGAGCTTCACAAGCAACAGAGTTGTGCAAAATACAATAATGTAAACAAGCAAAATACAAGAATGGCTGCATCTGAAACTAATAAATATATGTACAATATATAATAGT
>NW_024585434.1:0-6745 GCF_018398535.1 Haplochromis burtoni
GGAAACCCGAGAACCGATGAAAAGGCCAGGGCAGCATTAGAGTTGGTACATACGGATTTGGCTGGTCCGATTACGCCAAACTCTAAAGAAGGGTTTAAGTTGTTTTGTCGTTTGTTGATGATTATTCAGGTGCAACATTTGTATATAATCTGAAACACAAAAGTGATACAACTCAAGCAACTGAAAGATTTATTGCAGATGGTGGCGTCATATGGGAAAATCAAGTGCATTCGTTCTGATAATGGAACTGAATTTACAAGCAGTCAGTTCAGAGATTTATTAAGTAGACACGGCATTAGGCAGGAAACTTCGGCGCCATATTCGCCTCATCAAAACCGAACAGCAGAGAGGAACTGGCGTACACTTTTTGACATGGCGAGATGCATGTTAGTTGAGAGCGAATTGCCAAAGTCTTTATGGCCATATGCAGTACAAACCGCGGGAGTGATTCGGAACCGATGTTTTAACAAACGCACAGGTCAGACAGCGTATAAGATGTTAACTGGAAAAAGACCTGATCTTTCTAGAATGAAAAAATTCGGATCATTGTGCTATGCTTATAAACAAAATAGGGGAAAGCTGGATCCAAGATGCGACAAAGGTGTTTTCTTGGGATATGACAAAAATAGTCCAGCATATTTGATCTATTTCCCAAAAACCGGGAAGTTGAAAAGCACAGATTGATAAAAATACTAAATCCCGCGACAATGGATCAACAAACACAGAGTGATCAGATGTATGAAGATGAGGTTTATGAATCCAGAAAAGATGGTGAACCCAAACAGACGAAGGATGAGGACATTCCAGATGGTAGTGAAAGCAGTCAAACTGAGTCCGAGGTTAAAACTGAGGATAAAGTAGATGCTGGAGCTACACGTTATCCATCCAGAATCAGAAAGAGACCTGATTATTTGAGTGATTATATCACGGATGTGAAAGAGTGTGAAAATGAACAGATGCAAACTAGTGTTGATTATTGCTACAGATTGTTGTGTGAAATACCCACATCATTTAGTGAAGCTATTGTGTCAAGTGAGTCAAAAGAATGGGAAAAAGCGATGAATGAAGAAATTCAATCCCTTAAGGAGAATGACACATTTACTTTAACCACTTTACCAGAGGGTAAGAAAGCAGTGGGGGGTAAATGGGTTTATGCCGTTAAAAAGAACTCAGACGGATCAGACAGATATAAAGCTCGATTTGTGGCTAAAGGTTTTAGTCAAACAAAAGGAGTTGATTATGAGGAGACTTTTTCACCGACTGCTAATCTTATCGAGTGTGAGAGTTTTGATGCAGAAAGTGGTTCAGGATGATATGTTGGTTCACCAGATGGATGTAAAAACCGCCTATCTACACGCACCAATAAATGAAGAAATATATATACAACAACCAGAAGGTTTTGAGACAGAATCAAGTGAGACTAATAAACTGGTGTAAGACTAAAGAAATCACTTTATGGGCTGAAGCAATCGGTCGTAACTGGAACCAAACCTTACATGACTATTTAAGCAGTTGTGGATTTAGACAAAATATTGCTGATCATTGTGTGTATTCAAAAGAAACTGAAAGTGAAAAAGTAATCATCATAGTGTGGGTGGATGATTTACTCATTGCAGCTAACAATGAAAATGTGCTTTCAGGCGTGAAAGAAATGCTCTCTTCTAAATTCCAAATGAAAGATCTGGGGAAACTTAACCATTTTCTAGGAATAGATTTTCTTCAAGAAAAAGAATGTGTCCGAATGTCACAGAAAATATATATTGAGAACATTTTAGAGAGATTCAACATGCAAAACTGTAAGCCAAGGTTAACACCTTGTGAACGGAAATGGGCTCATTCTGATAAATCCGAGACATTACCAGATGTGAGAAGATATCGTGAAGCGGTAGGTTGTCTTATTTATCTGAGCTATTGTACGCGACCTGATTCCTATGTTGTCAGCAAACTGTCACAACATTTCAATGCGCCAACTGCTGATGATTGGACAGCAGTGAAACATGTTTTGAGGTATTTAAAAGGTAGTTGAGGAAAAGAACTGTGTTTTAGGAAATGTTCAAGTGGAAAACTAGGTCTACAAGCATACAGTGATGCAGATTGGGCATCCGATGTTTCTGATAGACGCAGTATGACAGGTTATTGTGTAAGCCTAAATGAAAATGGTCCTTTGATATCATGGAAAACCAAAAAGCAGACAACTACAGCACTATCAACTTGTGAAGCCGAATACATGGCATTAGCAGCAACAATTCAGGAATGTAAGTATTTGACTTATTTGATTCAAGATCTTGATGAGTTTAAGTATGAAACACCTATGATATTGGAGGACAATCAGGGAACAATCGCTTTGTCAAAAAATCCAGTGAACAGACAAAGATGTAAACACATTGATGTGAAATATCATTTTATAAGGTCAGCTGTACATGAAAGGAAAGTGCTCATTGATTACTGTCCAACTGAGTCAATGGTAGCAGACGCAAAAGGGGTACACTGTATTTATAGGGTTGCACCAAAGAAGAAGAAGAAGAAAAGAATGAGGAGGGGCTCTAACTGATAATGAACATAACTACAGGCTTGGACGTCCTAAAAGTCAGGTATAAAAGGACACATTTTGTGTAATTATAACAATGTGATTTATGACCCTGTTATACTAGCACCGAACCCTGTGTAATACATTGTAAAAGACACACGACAGACTTAGTGACATTTCCAGGCTTTTCAGCATTTCGTCACTCATCCAAGTGACTTCTTCAGTCTCAGCTGACTGCAGGTTTCCCCAATCTTATAAACAGTACATTTGCATAATGACTGAAACCAGCCCACTGAAGGAACAATGGGCTGACCAAAACCCACGGATCAAAGCCCACTGATCAATGGCCATGAGTACCATTCACATAGAGTTGGGGAATGGCTGCAATCACAGCATTGTAAGAGTTCTGTTTCACATACAAGGGTCAGTTCTAGAGGCAGAAACATGGGTGTGCCATGGGTTCCCCAGTTTCACCCATCGTGGCCAATTTGTACATGGAAGAAGTGGAAAAGAGGGTTTGCTATCCTACCCTGGAACACCACCAAGCCATTGGTTCAGATATGTGGATGAGACCTAGGTGAAAATCAAATCTCAGAGACATACTACATTTCACGGATCACATTAACTCGGTGGACCGACACATCAAATTCACCAGGGAGGATATGAAAAGTGGCAGGTTAGCCTTCTTAGACTGTGAGATTTCCATCAGTAATGGGGGACATCTAAAAGCTGACGTGTACCGTAAACCTACACATACGGATCAGTATCTAAGGTTTGACTCTCATCATCCACTGGAGCACAAACTGGGTGTCATCAGGACGCTACAACACAGAGCGAACACCATCCCCACTGACACAGCGGCCAGGGAGGCAGAAGAACAGCACATCAAGAAGGCCCTGAGTAAATGTGGTTATCCCAGCTGGACTTTTGTCAAAGCTGGAAAGGCTCCTAAAGAAAGCTCCAGCCGATCCAGGAGAGAAGGACAACCGCTGCCCAAGCGAAAACCTGTAGTGATCCCGTATGTGTCAGGAGTATCGGAGCAGTTGAGACGCATTTTTTCTAAACACCGGGTCTCTGTGGCTTTTAAACCCCAAAACAAAAATTGGTCCACCCCAAGGATCGGGTCCCCGACACAAACAGAGTAACATAGTGTACGCTGTTAAGTGCCAGGAGGATTGCCAGGATTTATACATCGGGGAAACCAAACAACCTCTGGCGAAGCGGATGGCACAACACAGAAGAGCTACCTCGTCAGGCCAGGACTCTGCAGTCTATTTACACCTACAGGCCAGTGGACACTCTTTCAATGATGAGGATGTGCACATCCTGGACAGGGAGGAACGCTGGTTTGAGCGTGGAGTCAAGGAGGCCATTTACGTGAAAAGGGAAAGACCATCTCTGAATCGAGGAGGGGGCCTAAGGGTACATCTGTCACCATCTTACAATGCTGTGATTGCAGCCATTCCCCAACTCTCTGTGAATGGTACTCATGGCCATTGATCAATGGTCTTTGAACAGTGGGCCTTGATCAGTGGTTGTTGATCAATGGTCATGAGAATTTGCATAATTATGATTAAGGAACTGACCTCCCAGCCCATTGTTCCTTCAGTGGGCTGGTTTCAGTCATTATGCAAATGTACTGTTTATAAGATTGGGGAAACCTGCAGTCAGCTGAGACTGAAGAAGTCACTTGGATGAGTGATGAAACGTTTCTCCCACAAAACGCTACGTCCAGATGAACAGAATCAACTTTTGGAGATTTACTTTACCCTGGATGATTGAGAATGCTACTTTATTTATTCATTTACTTTATGATACTTTATTCATGGTTGCTGCTTACAGCAGTTGGCTGCAGCTGCTGTATCGAATGCTGCACTGAGGTCTAGCAGGACAAGCACAGAGATGAGTCCACTGTCAGAGGCCATAAGAAGATCATTTGTAACCTTCACTAAAGCTGTTTCTGTGCTGTGATGAGCTCTGAAACCTGACTGAAACTCTTCAAATAAGCCATTCCTCTGCAGATGATCTGTTAGCTGTTTGACAACTACTCTTTCAAGGATTTTTGATATGAAAGGAAGGTTGGAGATTGGCCTATAATTAGCTAAGACTGCTGGGTCTAGAGATGCTTTTTGAGTAAAGGTTTAACTACAGCCAGCTTGAAGGCCTGTGGTACATCGCCGATTATTAGAGATAGGTTGATCATAAGAAGATAATTTGTAACCTTCACTATAGCTGTTTCTGTGCTGTGATGGGCTCTGAAAACTGACTGAAAGACAGTCATTACTACTTAAGGTAAAAAGCTTGGAAAGAAAAGCCCCTGGACTTCTATAAAGAAACTATACAGTCATTACTACCAGTGCTGTCAAAATTAACGTATTAACGCAAATTAATTCGCTATCATGATCAACGTGATGAAAATTTGTAACGCAATTAAAGCATCTGGAGTGCATAATGACTCAAAATTGCTGAAATATTTCTGTCAACGCATTTCAGGCAGTTTGTTCAGGTAGACTTACCTTTGCACATGCATAAATGGTTGGACTACCAGTTGATCTGGTAGTAACGGGTAGCTGAACCAATCAGCTCAATATGGAAGATGATAAATGTACATTGGCCCTCTCGATGGTAAATTTGATTATTAAAAAATAACAAGACTGAAAAGTTGACCGACATAAAGTATTGTGCACATCGTGCTAGAAGGAATTTTATTTTCACTGAAGCACTTCCAGCTTAAAATATTACATTGACGCGAAGCATACATTAGTTGGGGATGCTGCTAGGACTTTGGCTAACAGATCACCCAGCTTGCAACAAACTACTACAGAGCTATATTAATATCGTTGAGAACATGCACTTTACATAGCTTTGGTTCCTTGTTTCAATGACTTGAAATGCCTCCCTGAAGTGCCTTTAATGATATGATGGAGTATAAGGATATTATGGAGCATGTAAGGTATGATCATAAGTGGACTGTTATAACAGTAAGATAAATTTTGTATTTGATTACTTCAAAACTTGAACACAATATTTACGTTTTGACTGTTTTTAAATACTTTTACTTTTTTCACTAAATTGTACAGCCTTGATCAGATGTAACCATGTGTCCTTCCCTCTGTGCTTACTGGGAGTGTTGTTCACTGTGAGCTGGACTGTGTGTGTTTGTGGTCTGTGGTTAACTGAAGCTAACAGCTCTGCAGTCGTCCAGCATCCTGTTTCTGATAGAAAGAAAACACTTCAACTGCAGGTGTTTTAACACAGGGTTGTTTATTTTAATGACATGAAAGAACATGGAGACATCATTTGGAAACTCTGTAAACAGACAATCAGTTCATTAAAAGAAAAATACTAATGACACTAAGAACTTTATCCGTTGTTGTTGATTGTTTCCCTTTAAATTTAATCAACTTTAAACTGGGAGTCTGGGTTAGAGTTAGGAGTTTTAGAACTTTATAATACATAACTTCACACATATGTGCGACAAACATTACTAAAATGATTGCTGAAAGAGACAATTTGGATTACAAGCATAGTTTGGGTAATGAGGATATTTTCTCTGATCCTGTTTAGTATGAAGGTAGAATCATATTTAGGTTTATGGTGTCTGTTGCTGACTTTGATTTGATGGATTATGAGGCCATTATGGAGCTTGTGAAGGATGATCACAAGTGTAGAAATTAAATTGCAATATTTAAGTTTATACATGTTTTGCAGTTTTTTTAATTTAAAAAAAAATCATTTGGTCACACATAGTCATCTGTCTTTCACTCTGTGCTTACTGAGTGTTGTTCACTGTGAGCTGGACTGTGTGTTTGTGGTCTGTGGTTAACTGAAGCAAACAGCTCTTCAGTCGTCCAGCATCCTGTTTCTGATAGAAAGAAAACATTTCAGCTGCAGGCAATGTTCCCTCTAATTTTTCATGTGTCTGAGCGAACACACAAACTCCCTGAGCGATCCCTTGAACCACTGTGAGCCACAGCAGACGCGTGCACTGTGGTCACGCCAGCATCTAATCCATCCAAGTTACATGTTTATTAAAATAATCAAATTACAACATTTACATTTATGTTAGACTACTTTTAATTAACTGCTTTAGCCCCACTTACAATGAAAATTTAATAAAATCTTGTTCATGACCTGTAGTATGTTAACACTATTGGAAGTAAAAAATAACTTGAACTCCAATTTTGAAAACACAACTTTTAAAGCTCTGACCTGTAT
>NW_024585434.1:7341-8486 GCF_018398535.1 Haplochromis burtoni
TTGCTCACAGGTGGAGAGTGCTTTCCTTATAAAACGCAGTTTTTACCGTTTCTTCCAGCAGTAAATATAAACAACGACAGTATTCAGGAAGAAAACCAAACATTGCAGATATTTTTATCATAACTCTGGTTTTACGTGGCCGATCAACACAATTTAAAAACTGGTATAAAGTCCACACTGTTCCGTCTATTGTTCATGTGTCCTGCTCACATCTCCAATGGTTGTACACATTGTCATTAACTTTGCTTCACTCCACATCAGCCACGCCGCTTTGCTAGCTAAAACACCGGTGTCGGCACATAAGGACGCTGTCATAGCCTGTCAACCATGTTGATTAGCTGCATATATACGAATGTGAATCGCATTATTGGCTGGACTAAAGGATAATAACATGGGATAAGGTGGCATCGTTCTAATCCCATACAGGAGCAGCCAGTCACTGACTAACACTGCAAAACAGGATTGTTAAAGTATTAATTTTAATTTCAATTCAGGTTAGATTATTTTTTGTGCACAACGCAGATTTTCTGTGCGCAGAGACCGTGCCAGCAGTGCGCAATTGTGCACGTGTGCAGCTTAGAGGGAACATTGGCTGCAGGTGTGTCAACACAGGGCTGTTCATTTTAAAAACAGGAAGGAACATGTAGACATCATTTGGAAAAGCATTTCTCTAAACTCTAAACACAGCTCATCATTTTGATCAAAGTGAATATTAATTACATTAAATAGAATAAGAATCAGCTTTACAGACCAAGTATGTGAACACGTAGAAGTAATTTGGCACCAGCTATTTTTTCGCTCTAAGTGTATATAACAGAATAGAAAAACAACCCCTATAGTATCTTTATATTTATGGTGCAATAGTGTAGAGAGAAAATTGGATTGGATAACTAGTTACTATAAATATGGTCCATTCATAAGGATTGATTATGCACATATATATTAAAAAATTCCCCTCTCACCTCTGCGGCCAGGCTATCCTTCAAGCTTGTGTCCTCTAGCTTGAGGGTCCTGCGCAATACCTTAGCTCAGCGGTCCCCAACCCCCGGGCCTTGGACCGGTACCGGTCCGTGAGTCGTTTGGTACCGGGCCGCGAGAGAAAGGAAAAAAACATATTTATCAACGTGTGTTGGGAGAAAACTCTG
>NW_024585435.1:0-1521 GCF_018398535.1 Haplochromis burtoni
CCTTGAAGTGTTACAGGCCCCCTAGGATGAGACATTCTTTCACTATGCCACCAACTATATACTTCTACACACAAATGATTACATACAACATTCTACCATATGCAAACTTATATCATTAAAAGATTATACTGACTACTAAGTACAATTTTCCTATTAACATAAGTGATTAATGCATAACCATCTGGGGGGCATAGTGCCAGACATAGCTGGACTGGCCATCGGGCATACCTGTAAGGCTCAGGAGGCAGACTTGAATTCACAATTTATTTACACACAGACACCAGGTGCGGATATATACAGATGAGGGGGCACAGGAAGAGGGTCTCCGGGGAACACAGGCATGGGAAGGGGACGGGCTATGTACACAATCCTTCACTGAAGCTCAGGTAGCTCGGACTCTGGCTTTTAGCTCACCAAACATCGGTCCTCAGGCTGGCGAGAAATCTGGCACAGGAAGGAAGAACAGGTAAGTTGCAGCACGAAAGAAACTCGGGAAAAAGCTCAGATTTGCAATGACACTGACGAGTGTTACACAATAATCCAGCAAAGAAGTACTCTCAGCAGCCGCCTTAAGTGAATGAGATGAGACGACTGTTTGCAGGTGTCCGAGCCAGGTGCTGGAGCCGTCATGACTCCGCCCCAGTAGAGTGCAGTGCGCGGGAGGGGAGAGACGCAGCACAACAAAAACACTTGTAGCCATACAGAGTCAGCCGAGAAGGCACAGGGTCATGACAATACCGGGCATTTGCCCGGTGAGCCGATGGTAATTTTTCATTTTAAATGGGCCGATGTTTTTTTGTTGTTGTCTTTTTTTCCCGTAACGGTGTAAACTGTGAAAGGTGGCAGATTGGACAGATGCTGGCAGATGTGTAAAAATAACTCAATTGTTTGGTAGTGGCTATGGTGGAGCTTTCGCAGATTCAGTAAAATTAGCAAGTGGTGGAGGCCAGCAGGTGGATAAGGGAAAGGGGAGGGGGAGGAGGAGAGACCCGAGGCAGCCGCCGGTCAGACTGTCAGGTGAACTGAGCTTCAGGTAAGAAGTTATGACCATCAGGCTATCTGGGTCAGATATATGCCAAGTTTAGGTGTAGTTTATTTTCGTTGTGCTAACTTTTTACAGTCAGTTACAATAACTCGTACTGTGTACTAGCTAGCAAGACGGAGTTTCTATACAGCTGGGCGGGTGCTATGATGTGACTGGTGAACTTTATTTTATTCATAAGGTTAGTTAGTAGAGTTGCAAACCGTCCGGTAAAAAACAGAATCCTCTGGTATTCAGAGTTAATATTATGCGTTTCATATTGAGCTGAAAATAAACGCGATTTGTC
This sequence comes from Haplochromis burtoni, assembly GCF_018398535.1. Classification (NCBI taxonomy): domain Eukaryota; kingdom Metazoa; phylum Chordata; class Actinopteri; order Cichliformes; family Cichlidae; genus Haplochromis; species Haplochromis burtoni. The sequence goes on from NW_024585435.1 coordinate 1,329, forward strand.
CCATACTTGAGCTACAATAAAAAAAAAAAGACAAAAAGCTGCACTTTTACAAAAAACATCGTAAAACAACGGTAATATTCCGGCAGCTGGGGCGCCAAAATACGACCGTAAAATAACAGAAAATAACTGTCCCATAAAAATACGTTTTTTTTCATTAATGAAAATAGAGTTTGTTGCGCTAATTTTACATGGG
>NW_024585435.1:2186-3774 GCF_018398535.1 Haplochromis burtoni
TACCTTCATATTAGGGGTTTTTTTCCTACAGTCACAAAGAAGCTCTCAGAGAGATTGAGCTTGTTATTTAACCCCAAGCTGATAGGGGGAGCTCCTTATTAAAACACTTGCTGTGCTACAATGTGCCTCAAGTTTCAACAACAGCACAAAAGAAGTCACTCATGGTACAGCACTCTCTCTACAAAACAACAACTTTCAGTGACGCTGCACCACGGCGTAAACACAACATTCAAGATAACAGTTAAAAGTAACGTAACCATAAACAATAGAACAAGAACATCTAAACAGCAGCACATGTCCCAAGGCATGATGGGAGATATTCCTGGATGTATTTTTACGATCTAAATATGCATATGTACAACAAAATATATTTAACAAACAAGTAAATTGTGTTTTATTACATTTACAGTTATGTTATGTTATTTTACATTTGACGTGTCAGATCACAGTCTACTTATGTAAATGTAATGATATTCTAGAAAAACAGTACACAACTGTAAACTACACAGTAAAATACTTTGACATTACTATTTTTTGGAACAGTGTGGAGTTATTCTGCGTCTTTACGCTGTCAGCTGCCTCTTCTTCTCTCTCTCCTCCCTCTCCTGCTTTTACTTCAATCATGAAACTGATCAATGATCAGCTGATCAGCGTTTCTGCCACAAGTCCCGTCTCTCTTGGTTGTTTATCTCCCACTTTGCACCAGTAGGAGGAAACTAGCGGAGGTCGCGTTAAACAGCAGAAGCACCTTTAAACTTGATGAGCTGTTGTTAGAATTTATTTGATATTACTTTCTAGGATCAGCTGATGTTTGTTGGAGCCACAGACGTAAAAGCTGCTGGTCATCGGTTTGGTTATCTGGTGAGAGGGAAACATGAAGATGTCCTTACTTAATCATCAGAGCTGAACAGGTGATGGAGAAACAGGTATACCTTTTCGATGACATGAATGGGTTGAAGGATAGTTATGAACTGTTTCTGAGAGACCACTTACACCAGGATCCTTTTCTATGTAGCTGACAGCTGGTAACTGTGCAGGGGCGGTCTAGCAAAGTTTAGCCATGGGGCCAGGTAGAGCATTAACAAGAAAAGGAGAGCACAAAGAAATACTTTTCTTTCTTATTCTCATTTAAAATGTCTCGCTTTTAACAAATAATTATCCGAATCTTACAACCAAAGTTTTCATCTGATGTCAAATGTATAGAAATCAATTATTGTACATAGTAATTGTTTTCAGGGTCCCAACATAATTTCCTCAGATGAAAGTACTGTACATCATGCCAGTATTTTCCCACATTTTCTAGATTCTGTACACCAGTACTTTGTGTAAAATGCCATCAAAAAGTCAATTAAATTTTATTCTTTCTCGCCTGTCTTTATATCTCCTTTCAGTTTTTAAAGGTTGCCATGTTCGAAAAAATATTTTGCCCTGCCATGCTGTTTATTGATGTGGTAAATAAATAGTTTATGAAAATATCACTAAATCTGTCATTTATTATTTTTAATATTCAGTAATGGTCATGTCTCACCTCTAGTCTTCTCTGTCTTAATTTCAGGTTTCCACCATATGTTGTAGATAGTTCAGGAGG
>NW_024585435.1:5091-6472 GCF_018398535.1 Haplochromis burtoni
CTGGGTGCGATCTTTCGTAAACATAAAGTTCCATTTCATCTATATGCTGATGACTGCCAACTTTATTTTCCTTTCAGTCATTCTGATAGCTCCCCACTTAGACTCCTGCTTGATTGCCTCAGTGATGTTAAGTCATGGATGGCTCAAAACTTTTTAAATTTTAATGAACGTAAAACGGAAGCAATTCTGTTTGGCTCGAATCGTTCCTCTGATATCCCTGATGTTGACCTTGCTGCTCTGACCCCTCACTTGAAGAGCTCGATTACCAATCTTGGGTTAAAAATCGACTCTGCACTTACCTTTGATGGCCACGTGAATGGGGTGGTGAAATCGTCATTCTATCAACTCAGGCGTCTGTCGAAGGTTAAACCTTTTCTTTCAAGGCGTGACTTGGAGACTGTTATCCACGCTTTTATAACCTCACGCTTGGATTATTGTAACTCCCTTTTAATAAGGGTTGGACCGGGCAGTCTGACACGCCTGCAACTAGTACAGAATGCTGCGGCACGGTTTTTATCTGGTAAAAGGAAATGTGAGCACATTACTCTGGTCCTGGCCTCCCTGCACTGGCTTTCAATTGAATTTAGGATTCATTTTAAAGTTCTTTTATTGGTTTTTAAATCTTTAAATGGTCTGGCACCTGCAAATCTGTCTGATTTGCTGAAGTCCTATGTCCCCACTCGTTCTCTCCAATCAGCTGAGCAGCTGTTGCTCTCAGTCCCCAAATCATGGCTGAAACTGAGAGGAGACTGAACGTTCTCTATCGTGGGTACTAAGCTTTGGAATAATCTTCCTCTTCACATTAGGCAGTCGACATCAGTGCTGGCTTTTAAATCCAGATTGAAAACGCATTTTTATTCACTGGCTTTTGACTCAGTGGTTGACTGACTTGTATTTTATTGTTTTCACTATATTTATTATTTTATCGTATTTAATATTCTAATGGTATCTATTATGTTTCTATTGTTCAGCATTTTGGTCAGCCTTGTGTGTTTTTAAAGTGCTATATAAATAAACAATGATGATGATGATGATGATATTACGTATCGGTATCGGTCCGATACTGACGTAAATTACTGGATCGGATATCGCAGAGAAATAAAAAATGTAATCCGATCCATTAAATATCAAAAAAGCACCTCACAAAACTTGCGACACGGCATAACTCGGCTCATAACCGTAGCACGTCGGAGCAGTGTGCTCTCTTGATAGAGCGGCTGTGTGTATTTCGAGCCTCGCTACCAAAGCAGCATTTCATCTCCGATGACATTATCCCAGAGAGAAGTAAAGCAAGTGTGTAAGTTCGTCTCTGAATGTTTGTAAAGCATTCCCACGTTAAGCTTAACAACCGATATATGGAGCGACTGCCTCTTCTCTCTCC
>NW_024585435.1:7409-8483 GCF_018398535.1 Haplochromis burtoni
CACAAAGACATACTTTTCTTTCTTATTCTCATTTAAAATGTCTAGCTTTTAATAAATACTTATCTGAATCTTCAAACAAAGTTTTACTCTGATGTAAAATGTATAGAAGTCAATTACTGTATATAGTAACTGTTAAGTCTAATAAGCTATACTACTTTTTCCTTTGGAAGATACCATCTGTGCAGTCCGCAATTCTGTTGAAGAAAGATGTTGAATCTATTTAATTATTGTAGAAAAATAATTTATTCTGTGCATTTTTTTTCACACTGCATCAAATTAAAATTGATTACGTCAATTAAGCATCATGAGGTGGAGGGTGGTTCCCTATTTTTTTTTGCTGGGAGTTGGCAACCCTATTAGTTAGGTTGCTTAATATTTCTGCTAAGTACTCTTTAAAATACCAGAATAGGAAGGGTGGAGTAGGTTTAAGTTTATTAGATTTATCATCATTGCTGAACTATGAAATATTTTGGGTGCAGTGTATTTTTTACATACAGGTATAACAGAATAGCTTTAGTGTTGTTGTTTATTTAAAGTTGAGTATGAACTTATTCAAAATGCAGCAAGATATTAAAAAACTGTTTTATTGATTAAAAAACACACTATATTGGATTCATATCGGTATCGGCAGATATCCAAATTTATGATATCGGTATCGGACATAAAAAAGTGGTATCCTGCCATCTCTACTTTGAACGCTACCCCATGAAAATGAGAGTCTGCTGCTTCTACTGCTCTGAATCATGAAGACCAATCTCTTTATGAAAACAGTGTTGTTGGGTTAAGTTCACTTTGTATTTTGTTGTATGGTGCTCAAAGTCATCAACACATGTTTAGGAGGACGTTTTGCCAAACTGTGGAGCTCATACACGACTCACACGCCTGTACAAGCTCTGCATCTGTGATTTCCTGAAAACATGATCTATGTTACACATTCAGTGTTTTCTCTGAGATGTTGATAGTGTGGGTAAGACTTCTGACTCAGAAGTATATGTCCCACTCAGAGACACAACAATGTTTTTATCAAATTCAAATTTTATTTGTCACATACAAAGTCATACACAGTACGATATG
>NW_024585436.1:0-6015 GCF_018398535.1 Haplochromis burtoni
AATTTGGATAGAAGGACAGAAGAGACTGAGGTGGAGGCGTTAGCCGTGCGACGTTTGATGAAATCCAAACCCAGCATATCAGCATAAACACGTCACAGCACCACACAGTGGTGGACCGGTGATGAGTTGGGCTTCTTTCACAAACACAAGAAATGGAAACTTTGCAGTTATTGATTTGACAGTAAACACCTCTGTATGTCAAAGCACTCAAGAGTAAAGTTCGTGATGCCATCTGTCCAACAGTTAAAATGTGATAGAAATTGAGTCATGCAACAGGAAAATGAAGAAAAAGTGAATAGCTAGAAAAGAAAAAAAATCAAGGTGCTCTCATAGCGCTGTCAAAGTCGAGGCCTCAGCTGGCAGGACTTCAACAGCACTGTGCAAAAACCATTCATGGCAAAATCAGGAATTTCAGTCATTATATTACATGTACATTTTCAAAAAAAAATATTATTATCAGGTCAAACGAAATTTACTTGGTTTTACTTTAGTACACACCGTCGTATTTTTCTTAATGGTCATCTATTTCAATAAATAAACATTTGATCTTATTTATTTCGTTTGCATTTTATTCAAAATCCTTACTTCATGTTTATAAAGAGAAACAACGATAATTTCAGTGCATTTTTTCTTATTTGAAGTCCTGGAAGAATACCAGGACTGGAAGATTGGCTACTAAAAAGACTGAAAGAAAAACTTAAATCTCAACAAGGAAACAGAATGAGTGACATTGAAGTTATTTGTTTTAAGACTTTATAAATGCAAAGAGGAAACAAAATGTTGCTTACATTGTGTTTCCTTGTAAAGGGAAATCTCCGGTTATCCACACCCCCAAATATTTCTTACAGCCGGTGAAACTAACCTGGAGAAGGGTAGGTCAAAAACAACAAGACACACAACAGTTATCAAGCTCTGCTCTTTGCTGATTCACTTCAACCAACATGCCCGGTGAGTCCTTTTAATGCTAAACTTCTGCAGATATAACATCTACATATTTTAGATAAAATGTTATTGGTTTCGATGGACCCACACAGCCTGTTTAAAGAAATGACAAATCATTTTGGGTATTTGTGAAGCTTGAATCACTGAATTATTCTGTTAACCAGGTGACATTACCTTTTTGATCTGAGTAAATGCAGACCAATCCAAAATAAAAAGCCAAACTCCAGAATCAGCATAAAAACAGATTATTACTTGAATGTTTGTTTTTTGCATGCTCACACAGACTCGAGCTTTGAGTTTGTCTTTTCTCTCTTTGTGTGTATTTGTATTTGTGTTTCTGTGTGTATCATTAAGCAATACAATCTATGGAATGTATGATTAACTATTTCCTCTCTATGTAATGTAGTAAATTAACTGATGTGACAATATGAATAAACAGTCCTGAATAAACTGAATAATGTTATTCTTGCTCATTTTGCTTTTTTAGTTCCATCCAAAAAAGGAAAAACAGCTCAGGCTCGAAAGTACCTCGAAGGTAACAACATCTTTGAGAAGTTATGAGTGTGACTCAGTTGTATTCCTTAAGTAACCAAACTTGCTCTGTTACAACAGAGGAATAACTCAGAGTAGTCCAGGAGTGTCAAGTTTCTGACTTGTAACGTTTATCCTTTCTGTTTTCTTTTCCCTCCAATAATAGAACCAAATATTGCTATTTATTTATTGTCTTCACTTCCTTTCAGTGGAAAAAATGTACAGGATTGTTCTGCTGGGAGACAGTGAAGCTGGGAAAAGGAGCCTAGAAAACAACATGTTTGGAGAAGATGCATTTATAGTTAACAACACTGAATGCCAAACTAAGTCCAAATCTCTCCATGGAAGAAAGATTACCTTGATCAACACTCCTGATTTCTCAGACCCAGGTAGATCAGAGGAGGAGCTGAAGCCTGAAATATTGAGGTGTATCACTGAGTGCACTCCAGGGCCTCATGCTTTTCTCATTGTGCTCAAAGTGGAGAAATCCACAGAGCAGCAGCAACAGAAGGCTGTTATTGAGAAAATAAGCCAGTATTTCTCAGAGGAAGTTTTCAAATATGCTGCAGTTGTCTTTATTCAGGATGGACCAGACTCAGATGAAATGAAGATCAAAGCGTTCATAGATCAGAATGAATATCTGAGTGATCTAATGAGGAAATGCAAGAGCCGATACCACATCATTAATAAATACAACAGACAGGGTGACAAGATCAGCAACCAGTCCCAGGTTACAGAGCTGCTCAACACAGTAGATCAGATAGTTGCAGAAAACAAAGATTGGCGCTACACCAGCAAGATGTTACCACAAGGAGACACCCACAATAAGGCTAACAACAGCATCTCTGCAGACGCTCCAGACACAGGAAGAGCTGGAAGGCCAGCAGCAAATGTGGAATTAACAGTTAGAAGATCCTTAGGTGATGATAGCGTACCAGAATGGGTAAAATGGGTAGAATGGTTAATAGAAAAAATATTCAATTTATTAGAGTGGATAAGAAATGATTGTGACTTGTGGATAATTGTTTTCATCTCGTTACTTCTGACATGGCATCTTCTCAAAGTACCATTTTTTGGGACCCTTCTGATGATTTTGCTGTTTGTGTTTCTTTTTGAGATTCGTGACATGATTTAATTACAACACCAGACAGAAATGTATGATCGTGTGACTGATTATTCAGCCTCTATGAGGTGTACTTACAATTATTAGATATATTTCTGCATTTAAGATTTTGCAAAATGTTATGGAATCATTATGATGTCAAAAAGGCACGTTTTTTTTTAAGTGTGTTGCACATCGCTCTCCATATCTTTCCATATATATGATATATATAAGTCTGTCAGTATGTTTCTTTTGCTTTACACAATGTAGATTAAACTTGGACTGTGACTTGCACTTTATTTGGTTTTTTGAGGGTCTTTTTGTTTTGTGTTTTAGGTGAACATTGACCTTGGGTGCTAACAATGAAGGTCAAATTCAAACACTTAGCCAACCTAAGCCTATTAACAAACAGGCAGACAGAAAAGAAACAGAAAACGATTACATGCTCCCTCCTCTACAGGGGAGAATGAGGTAACATTAATTTTTTTCGTGTTAAAGGTTGCTTGTAGCATATGTGTGTATGACAGATATTTGCATTATTGCTGGGTGACCAGTTTGCTGAGAAGCTGATATGAAACACATGAAGCTTTGAATGATAAACAAGAGCGTATCCAAGTGTGTGAACAGCAAAATATTTAAATCAGCAGTTAGGCTAACTAGCTAATTTACACTAATTTCACTTGAGTTTAAGTGATTATGTGCTACTTTTAAACAATATGCAATACCCCTATAATAAAATAGGTAACATCTCATATTCTTATTAAAAGCAAAAAGAAGAGGCACATTAGCTGACTGATCATTCTGACAAAAACTACTCATAAGCCTATAAAATAATAACACATGAACCTGTTAGGACAGAGTTTTGCAGCTCTGCATGATGATAATACAGCTCTGGAGAAAAAAAGTTACCAACTAAGAGGAAGAGACAAAAAGACTGTTGTATTCTTTTTTAAGTCTCTATTTTATTTTGATTTCCATTTTATTTGCAAAGTTTGTTTTTACTCTCAATCCTTAAAAAGCACTGATAAAAAGCAGGGTCAGGAGCACCTGAACATTTTGGCTCGAATGATTATGTCTATCTGTGTTGTATGTGTCTGTCTTCATTATGTCTCTATTGGCTTTTTCTCTCTTGAAAGGAGAGAGTGTGTCATCAGCAGTGTTGGTCAAGTTACTTGAAAAAAGTAATCAGTAACTAATTACTGATTACTTCTCCAAAAAGTAATCCCGTTTCTTTACTGATTACTTATTTTCAAAAGTAATTAATTACTTAGTTACTTAGCTACTTTTTAAAAACACGATTTACAACCTGAATAGTTGATAAAGCCCAATTCTACTTTTTCTGCATAATCCATCATACAAAATGTAATCAAATGGAAAAGTCTCTTTTTAAAACTTGTTTTATTAGTTTTAATCTTTTAACTTTATGCATCAAGCAAAAATTTAATTATATGCAACATTCTCTGACTGGAAGAAATTAGTTTAACATTTAAACCTATTTTCTGCACATTCCAGCACATAAAATAAAATATTTTTTGTGTGTTTACACTCACTCTTTCAAATAGATGCAAGTAAAACACAGCAGAAAATAAATAAAATCAAAGACTCAGCGGTCCTGTTGCTCTATTTTCACCCGTAAAGCAGGAGTGTTGTAGGCGGAGGTTTGCCCTGGTGCAGGTGTGCCGCGGCGGTCAGTGGAAGAATCCGTGAGTTTCTCTGTGAATTTCCGTGGTACGGAAATACGTGGTAGCGCACTCGGTGCTTGCTTGGAAGTTTAGGGGTTTTTTTTCGCTGTAAAAAGAAGTTTTCTTCCCACGCACGATGGACGCTAATGTTTTTGTCACTTTTTATGGAATCAAACTCAAAGTAAGGTCAGTACTTCCACGCTTTAAACGCTGCATGCTCATAATCTCTCCGCACTCCATTTATTATCCATTGTTGATCTGCACACAGCTGTTGTCATGAACATCGTACTCGCTTACGTCACTGTCATGAGAATTTCTCGCAAAAAACTCACGGGTTTTAGTAAAGCGGTAACGCAGCGTTCCTACAGGAAAGTAACGGCAACCTAATTACCGTTTTTGCAATAGTAATCCCTTAGGTAATCGGATTACATCTCTGGTAATCAGTATTTGTTTGTGTGTTTGTTAGCAGTTTAGCATCCAGAGATTTTAAGATCTTGTGTTCTAATTTTGTGTGAAGGCTGATACCAATAACAGCTCACGTTGATTTAATTTAGGTGAAAATCACATCAAAGTCAAACCAAATGTGATAATGAGCAAAGATTTTATGTTACCCACAATTTTTTAATGAATATATATACACTAGGCCTTGGGGGACATGAGTACCTAAGTTGAATAAGCATTTGACCTTGGCTTCATGTCTGAAGATCAAACTCACCTTGGGGAAAAAAATCAAGAAATCATATTGAGTAAACATCTCATTTGAAAGGACATGAAAAGAGCTGTAAAACACATCTTGATCCTCTTTTATTGCCACACCACCTGAAGGCTGTTCCTCATAAAAGTGCAAGGCAATATGTTTGTGTTGGCTGTCATAGTAGTCTAAGGAGCTTGGAAAGAAAGCAACTGGAAATCTTGTTGCTTTCTTTCCAAGCTCCTGGATGACTGAGAACCATCACAAACAGCTGTACAACAAATTTTTATTTTTTTCCATGCAGTATGTCACCTCACGACATCACAATGGTAATATAACGGGTTAAAGTTAACATGTTGTAATAAAATATTCATAAAACAAAGTTTTTGCCTTTTCCCTTTCGCAGGAGTTCCAATCTCCCAGTGCTCTTATTTATTATAAGTTATTTGCCTTTTTTTAATCTGCTGCCAGTCACTCATCCAAAATACATCTTTATCTGAGATTTCCTGTTTAAATAAAGATACATGTGTATTATGTTAAACTGCTTCAGAGAAGCTGCCACATTTAAGTTCTTAGAAGTGAATTTCATATATGTTTTATATGTTTTGTATTTTTGTATAAATACAACCCAAATGATTAGAACTAAAACCATCATACTTTGGACACTAGATGGCACCACCATCAAGCTCTCTTGTCAAAAATGCACTGCCTACATAAAAGAATCTGTTGCTGGAAGGATTTTTTTTCTGTGAAAGAGACAAAATGCAAATTTATTAAACTGATTGCCTATTTTATCACTTAAAAAGAAAAAAATGATACTAGCTGAATTTAAGTTTCAGATTTAATATGAATTTTATTTTAATTGTCAAACATATCAGCCATCTTTCCTTAATGATAATAACTAATTGCCAAATGTTTCTACCATTACAGCAGAAAAACCGTGTACATTTTAGTACAACTAGCATTGTTCCATTTGTTTGTTTGGTTTGTCCATTCATGCACAGTTTTCTAAGCCAATCTTGTCCATATTGCATCAGTATTATTGAACTTGACCCCTGACACAGAGC
>NW_024585436.1:7694-8481 GCF_018398535.1 Haplochromis burtoni
CTGGATTGTTGTTTGACTGGGGCTAGTGAAAGCCCGGTTAGAAACTATTTGCATTGTTCGTGTGAATTTTGCGTCAGTTGTAGTTTGACTCTTCTGTGCACAGATATCCTGGACCTGTTCCTATTGCCTGTGGAGGCTCGAGAAAGAGCAAGTGGAGAGTGGTAGGCGAAATAGCAAAGGAGAAGAGAGAAGACAGCGTTTTCTCGTCCCTGTCCCCTTGGATTCCCTGGAAACTTGACCCCTGCACAACTACATCACCTGCTTCACTATTGTACATATCACCTGAAAATTGCAAATGACCCCTTGTTCTTCCTTCAAGCTTCGGAGTTCTACGTTTGAGTCCTCTAGTGTTCCGTAACAATGTTTTTGTTATATGACCATATTTATATGTGCACAATAGTTCTTTCGCACAGTTGGCCAAGTGTAGAAACACACTGTGAGGTAAGCTCATACTTAGTTTGCTGCTGAGAAACAAGTCCAACAGGTACAGAAACAAAACAAAAGGCGCAGTCACAACGTTCACAGGATCTAAGCAATCGTGTGTCTCTCCGCTGATTTTGCTTTCTTCCAAAAACATGGAAGGTAAGTCACACTTATTACCATGTCTTCTGTTTTAATAAATAAAAGAAATGTGGGATCACAAAGGAAGAAACATCTCTCGACCAAACCAAAATGTATTGGTTTAGTCAGTCAAGGTTATCTACTCCACTGAATACCTAAAGTAATTGTATAAATGTTACCTAATATATTGAAGGGTGTAATATTATAGCAGAAAATTACAGAGCAT
>NW_024585437.1:0-4086 GCF_018398535.1 Haplochromis burtoni
CAGCAATTAAAGCTGTGATTTTGAGTTCATCCCCTGAGTCTGAGTCCTGCATTTTGGGTCCAACTCCTGCCTGCCGCACAGCGATTCATGACACAGGTCTTTTAACCTAAAAATGTTTTAATGGCCATGAAGAAAGGACTCTTAAATAGATCTTTCAACTCACCTGTGTTTACTGTCTCCACCCGAAATTAATTGCAGTCTGAATTTTTTTTTTTTCTTCTGTCTTTTTGTCTTCGGTCTTCAGCCTTGGAAGAAAAAATAAAAATATTGAAAACCTTATTAGCACACTAAATATACAACACCTTGCTATATTTCAATTGTTTTAGATAGAAGTTGCCACTGCTAGCTAAGTCACTTTTGAATGATGCTAATGAGAAGAAAGAAAAAAAAACCTGCCGAACAATGAGGCTGCTGTTGTAAAAACACCAACTTTCTTGCGTTGGCAAGGGGTCGTTAAAATATCACTAAGACCCTTTCTTTATGTGTGATTCTTAGTAAAACTGTGTTTTAATCGGTTAAAACAGACGACATAATCTATGTTTGAAAAAGAGCACGAACAACAGCGAACAACTATTCACCACCTGGGTCTGTGCTTTTTAACACAACAGCGCATTCGAAAACAAGTTATTGGCTGCAACATATTAATATACTTGCTTTTTTTACAGAAAAAATAAACATAACGAAGGTTCCGTTTTACTTACAAGTTTCTCCAAATGTGCTCTCCAGTCGCTCGAGAAGGGCAGCCATATTGAACAGAATTTTCTGTCAACGTCGTTCAGGTTAGAGAGAAGACGTCATGACGTACACATGCGGAGCTCGGAAAAAAACATTTACTCAAAAATCATAATTAAGAAAGCAGTATTTACTCTTAACTTCTAAGCCATGTACAATTATAACTGTTTGAATCGTTAACCGAACAGAAAAGTTTTAAGTTGTTTCAACTTTGTGAGGAATTTTAATTGTTATATCCACAAACTTTATAAGTCAGGTAGACTGTTGGGGTTTACAGTGTGGTGTCACCATTAATTTCCATCAAAATAGTCACACATGTAAGCACCAAAGATTGCAAAATGAGCTCTGCAGTTCGGTGTTGTAAGTCACGTCTATTGCAGTGGATAGTAACACCTTTTATTTTTTTAATTTTTGCCTCTGTAAACCATCACAATGGACAAACAAATGCATTTGATTAAATTTGGAGAAATTAGGGACATTTTTTCACATAGTCCCCATTTTCAGAGGATAATAATTTGCTGACCCTTGACCTTTTCCTTGTTATTTCATAACAAATTAAGCAGATAAAAGAATCCCAAGTTTTGCATTTGGTAACTGAACTCTCAATATGTAATCCAGAAATATCTACAGCCAGCTGCCGGACATTTATTAAAGGACTTTCTCTGTATAAAGCATGAACTGTTTTTAATGGATAATTACAAGACCAAGCAATATGACAAAAGTGTACTTAAACAGTGTTTGGGCGATCGTGGCTCAAGAGTTGGCAGTTTATCTTGTAATCGGAAGGTTGCCGGTTCGAGCCCCGGCTTCCGACAGTCTCGGTCGTTGTGTCCTTGGGCAAGACACTTCACCCGTTGCCTACTGGTGGTGGTCAGAGGGCCCGGTGGCGCCAGTGTCCGGCAGCCTCGCCTCTGTCAGTGCGCCCCAGGGTGGCTGTGGCTACAATGTAGCTGCCATCACCAGTGTGTTAATGTGTGTGTGAATGAGTGGATGACTGAATGTAGTGTAAAGCGCTTTGGGGTCCTTACGGACTAAGTAAAGCGCTATATAAATACAGGCCATTTACCATTTACCATGCAAGTGAAGGAGGCCAACATGAGACTGAAAGACAGCTAGCACTTTGGCAGCGTTCAGATTAACACCATGGGGCATTGTTAAAAAGGAGGACTGCACTGGTCATCTGCACAAGATCAGTACCCAAAAAACCACACTGGCCTTGGTGTGCTTTTTCAGGATGTCCGTGTTGAATGATCAGTCATAGAGGTGTACAAGTCTTTTATCAAGCACAGCAAATTGAAACTCTGAAGCACTCACGCTGAAGCCCTGACCATGCCATGGTAATGACAGATAAAAGCCTTTTTTTTAATGTTACAAATAACTGACCACGCTGCTGTGCGAAGAATTCACAGCGTGGTGTTCACAGCTGATTCAGTCGATTTTGTCATTGGTTTATCCTGATCAACAGAGATGAGTCAAAGTATATGATTCACCTCATTTTGTATCATGTACATGTGAAAATACAGTACATGATACAAAAAGATGAAAATGTATATATACACATATGCATGCGTGCCATTCTTATAGGTATTCTGTACAAGTGAATTGGCTGGGTTGCCGTGTTGATTAATTTACTTCTGCTGAAACAATCTAAATGTAAATTGGACCTCTCTATCTGTGTCTCCCAGACTATAATGAGAGGAGAATTTAAATGACCTGGTTGCTTTTCATCCGTTCTGATGCAAAGTTAGAATTTACAGAGATGACATGTGCGTAAACAAAAAGAAGTTGTGTATAGGAAAAGGAAAACATCTGAAAGGCTTTACTGCAGGCGTATATATTCTAAAGTTGTATTAAAGTTAGATATTTTAAAGTCATTCATAAAGCACCCTAGCAACATTGTAAGTCGTGACTGCAGTTTTACTGGGTCAGACCTGGCAACATTTGAGGATAAATTAAAACACAAGTCCAAACGCATGCAGACTGCCTCTCGTGCTTCTTTGTAGTGTCCCCCCAAGAGGGATGTGAACCTCCTATTGATCCTCAACCTAATCATACGAGCCAACGTGTGAAAACGGGTGTAGGTCACGATCACCTAAGGTTTTGGGTGAACCTGCTGTGAAACCTAGCCCCACTCTATCAGTGATTTCCTGAGGTCAGATGGCCCAAGATGTGAGTGGGCGTTAAGGCGTCTGTGAAGGATCTCAGAACTGTTCAAAGATGGTTGTTCACAGTGGACATAGATGGCTTCTTTCACACCTCTTTCACACCATCTTTCGGTTCCAGCTTGTTTAGGTTTAACCAACAAAACTAATATGGCCAGTGTAGAGCTTGAACAATGCTAACAACATCGTAGAGAAGCTGTACAACAGGAAGCCTTAAATACAGTCTTGTTAAGTCTCTTCAACACTGTAGTTGTTATTTGGCACATATGTATTGAATGTGGCAAAATTGGGCATTGCTTGAAAAGCTTTTGTTTTAGAGAGGATACAGATTTTCTCTAGTTGAACTTTGTCAGTTCAAGGACAGCTTTATCTTACTACATGTGGGTACTGTGTGGCCAAAGGTGTTTAATACATCCAAACTCCTCTGAGGACTTCTTATGTCAGGTTCAACCAAGTAGCCAAGTATTATCTTGAGTTAACAGAGTAATGGAGATGAAATGGGATCTGGGAATGAGATTTAAACACTTTATCTCTTGCATGTTTCTGGTATTGCCTCGTGGATATATAACATAATGACCAAAATGATCTCTAATGCATTGTACGTTTTCTTTCTCATTTCTGGTGGTTGTTTTTTGGTACTTTGTTATCAACTACACTACATGGGTAATTCAATAAGGAGAGATCATTAGAGGTAACTGAATGTGATTTATTGAGATACAGAATTCTGCTATTTGGAGATTACACTGCGATGGCCCATCACAGCAGAATAAAATCCCAGCGGTGTTAGGAATTAGGGCAGGATCCCCTGGAGTCTTGCTGCTGGTGGAGGTGAAGAAAAAATGGCAGCTCAGATGAAGAAGATGCAGAGGAGATGGGTTACATGAAAGAATGCTGCAAAGAGAATGAAAAATGAGCTTTGCGATTTAAAGTATGCAGAGTTGAGGCTGATTGGGTTCAAGAAGGTGGGCAGAAATGACTGGACTTAGCATTTATGTAGGCATTGAGTTGTTTAGTGTTGGAAAGTGGAAGTGATGTGTTACGGGCCCCAGGAATGGTGCCACAATAACAAAGAAGAAATCCCTGCAAATACAGGTAAAGTTCAGGAGCAATGAAGACAGTGCACTCGGTTTGCCTCTCAGATTGCATCTCTTATTCAAGTTTCAATAAACATGAACAGCATTAACAATATCCA
>NW_024585437.1:4106-8479 GCF_018398535.1 Haplochromis burtoni
TGTGGCTACAATGTAGCTTACCATCACCAGTGTGTGAATGTGTGTGTGAATGGGTGGATGACTGGATGTGTAAAGCGCTTTGGGGTCCTTAGGGACTAGGAAAGCGCTATACAAATACAGGCCATCAGGGAGTATGAAGAAGCCTTTGCCTAAGTCCAGTACACCACCAATGGCTCGCAAAAAATCCAGCCCAAAGATGCAGGCGTCCTGCACGTCAGCCACCCAGGCAGCATAAGGCACAACGAGGTCCCCACATTAAACTTCAACACTCCCCTCCCTCTAATTGGGGCCAGATCACCGGTCACAGTCTTAAGTCGCACATTAGTTGGTTGCACAGCAGCTCCGGTTGGGACGACATCGGGTCGGACCAGCATTGCATTGGACCCCGTGTCCAGAAGGCCCGTACAGGACACCCCCGCAATCATCACTGGAACATGGCAAAAGTCGCCAACCTGGGTCCAGCCCACAGCGATGACCGCACCGGGTGGAAATGGCGGCGGTGTGAGGATGTCGTTCTCCCTGGCCCGTGTACTCCCACCTACACGGGCCCTTGGGCGTTTCCCTGAACCGCTGCAAGCTTGGGGCACTGCCTGATGAGGTGTCCGACTTGTCCACATCCTCAGCAGCTCTGTGGTCGGCGGTGTGGGCCGGTCCGAGGGGAAGGTGACTGCAGAGAAGCCGTCTGAACCAAACTGCACAGGCGCTCTGGCATCTCCATCTGCTCCACAGGTGCTGACATAGCCCTCACCACATGTGTGTCATCAGCGCCCCCAGAGGATCCTGCAAGCATCTCCCTCTCCAACGCTAGCTCCAGGGCTGCACTGAGTCTGGCCGGTCGAGCAAGCTGAGTTTGCATACGGAGTTCTTTAGGGCTCAGGGCCTGCAGGAACTGGTCCCGAGCTAACTCCGCCTGCACTGATGGTGACATGCTGTCATACGCCCTCCGGCAAAGACACTCAACTTCATGGGCCAAAATGCGAAGGGGCTCTCCTGGCAATCTGCGTCTGTCGTGGAACTCCGACCTCAGCAGCAGTGGTTGGTTATACTGCCCGAAGCGCCTCTGAAGTGCCCCAACCAGATCATTATAATCTCTCCTTTGCTCCTCGGTCAGCAACAGCAGGCATGCAGCTGCATCCTCACAGAGGCACAAAGCCAATTGGAGAGCTTTATGTTCCTCAGACCAGCCAGCTGCAAAGGCTAATAGCTCAAACTCTGCAATAAACACTTCCCATGGCGTCTTGCCGCTGAACTTAGGCGTTTTTATATTCGCCGCAACTTGCTGGGCGCCGCCATGTTTGTTTACATCACGTGACGGCGCGCCAAGCGAGGTCGACTCCCTCCCACCGGAATCGCGGCCACTGTGCGAAAAGTTCCCGAGCCTAGTCAAACCTGGAGAAAATCCAGCCTCAGAAGACAGCCGCAGCGCTGTTTCCCTCACTCGATGGGCAGGCGAGCGCGGGCGAACCTCCCTCTCCTCCGTCTCCTTCTTAATCTTGACCAGCAACATCCTCGTGTCTCGTGACGGTCAGCGTCGCCAGCAACTTGGTGTCGGGCGTTTTCGGTGTTTTTTTTTTTCTTTCTTCACTTCTGACACCAGTGTAACGTTCACAAGAACCAGATGATTGGATCTCAGTTTGTCCGTTTATTCGGCAACACAGGCAAACGGGCCATTAACTCCGGGGAGAGTGCCCTCGTACAACACCTCACTTCAGCCCCGCACAGTCACACAACAAGAAGGACCCCCCTCCCCTTCCTGCACACATTAACTCCCTTTTTCCTGCAGCACAACCAAACATGTATCTTAAAGAAATAACAACAGTGTGCAGAGATAACCAACATGTCACTGTAAAATAACATTTAACCATTGTTACAGTATATTTACGGTGGTCCTTAGAGACAAAGCACGTACAAACCCCAAAGCACGTAAACACGTAAAAACACAACAGAAGTGCTCCAGGATGCTAGGGCGCAGTGTTGAGCTTTTGTTACCTGGTGGCTACACAAGTCAGGAAGTACCAATGACCGGATTTGGTGTGGGGTAGTAACAGGTAAATGAATATTTTTTTCTAGATCATTTGAATATATATGAGCACTTGTTTATAAATACACAAACAATACACACATGCTTTCAATTGTGTAATTTAAGTGATCTAGGTAGCTCTGGTTTGAAGTTCAGTTAACGCTAGTGTTATGGGCCCCAGGAATGGTGCCACAATAACAAAGAAGAAATCCCTGCAAATACAGGTAAAGTTCAGGAGCAATGAAGACAGTGCACTCGGTTTGCCTCTCAGATTGCATCTCTTATTCAAGTTTCAATAAACATGAACAGCATTAACAATATCCATGTGTGAATGACTCTTCCAGTCCCAGTGTCCATATCTGTTCATTTTTCCAAAGTCACAAGTAGAAAAATAAATGGATTCCCACTCTACACTTTCCACTATTTTACATGTGCTTCATGTGATCGCTCAGTCAAAGCGAAACAAAAGTACACACCTGCTCTTGCTTAAGCAATTGAAAGCCACTGTAATCTACAATGAATTTACAGCAATATACAACTGCATTTAAAGCAAACCACACTCTTATCTGGTTGAAATTAAAGTGGACAACTGTACCGGTTCTGAATACTGAAATTGAGCAAAAATAAACACACATCATTTACAGCACACTGAAGATGAAACTCACTTTTGCATAACATAGGCAACTTCTTTCTACTTCACATGTCATTAACACTCACATATTAAACAGCTTTATACTTTCCAAACCCTCAATGACACTTTAACAATCAAACATCTTTGTATCATAAACCTTATATAAAATAGTAGTGTGCGGGAGTACCAACCTTCATAATGAAAAGAAAAAATAATAAATCTATATGAATGACCTTCCTACAAGACAATGCTCTGGGCGCTACGACCCACAATACAAAACATTACCGCGAAGTTTCTGCTAGCGGCCTGCGCAGCCTGACCCCGCTGTCTCAGACTGATGCGGGTCAAACGTGCGGCTGTGCCCATAAGTGTTACAGGTACTGTCTTACTTCTTTACAACTTAGCATGGAGATAAAACATTGCTATGTAACAAACAGTGGTAGTATTTTTTACCAGGTACTAACCTGCAAATACAGGTAAAGTTCAGGAGCAATGAAGACAGTGCACTCGGTTTGCCTCTCAGATTGCATCTGAATAGTGGGCGGAAGTCCATCCCCCTAAAGCAACTGGGTTGCACCTGCCTTGAAATAATAGTTCCACCTGAGGTGTTGCTCCATTTTTTTTTGTACCTTCTGTACAGTTCATGTGACAAAATAATATACTGGTTAAATTGGTCATGTTACCAAAGTCATTCTGAATATTAATAGCCACAGAAAATAACTGATAAACAAATTAAATAAATTAAATTAAATGATTAACACAAAAGTGGCCATGCATTTTGGGTGTACCACACTAGAAATGTGCTTTGGAGTTTGTATGTGCTTTGTCTCTAGGGGCCACCGATATATTTATATATAAAAAAATATAAATAAAACTTTTCTTTTACATTAGTAATTCCTTTTGTGCATAATTTTATATTAATGTTAATAATAAATTAATTTAACCAACAAAACAACCTGAAGATCTGGTTCCGAGCCGAAAGAGCCATTTCTCTAAAAAGAGCCAGAAATCCCATCACTAGAATGAAGGAAAGCTGTCTAAACAAGGCATCCACAAGTATAGGATCTATTCTTGTAATGTGAAGTGATTCAGTAGCTTAAGCATCACCATTGCAGTGGTATACCGGGTAACCTTCTGTCAGCAGGGACTAACGTGGCTGCTTTGTTTTCTTTTTGACCAATTGGCCTCTTTGCTTTATTCGCACGTTGGCCTTTGTTCCAGGTTTTGTTTCAACAGTATACAACATGCATTCAAATACAAACAGTGACTCTTACTTATACAGTAGACAGAAATCTATGTAACCTTCATGGAAGAATTATCTCTCATCTGCCCTTGGCAGAACCTCCACTTGACGCCTCATCATCTATAAATGAAGCCATAAGAAGCCAGATTTGATGTAGCAGGGCAAAGACTATCAAATGGATGGAAGAACAGCCTGAAGCTATTTACACACATTATGAACTCTGAATGTGATGCATGAGGAAAAAGTGATTTTGCAATAGTTAACTTTGGAAGCATAAATTGATCTTTTCACACTTCTCTGTTCCTTTTGAAGTCATGCTAAACTCAGTGTTTTTGACTGAGGTTAAGTCAACTTCTTCTCTTTATGTGCGCATTAAAAAACAGTTGAAAAAAGAAGCTCTACTGCAGAGGTGTCAAACTCAATTGCACAGGGGGCCAAAACTCAAGGCACACTTTAGGTCGCGGGCCAAACAAGATAAA
>NW_024585438.1:0-1719 GCF_018398535.1 Haplochromis burtoni
ACAACGACCCTAAACATAAAGCCAGGGCAACAATGGAATGGTTCAAAACAAAACATATCCATGTGTTCAAATGGCCCAGTCAAAGTCCAGATCCAATTGAGAATCTGTGGCAAGATCTGAAAACTGCTGTTCACAAATGCTGTCCATCTAATCTGACTGAGCTGGAGCTGTTTTGCAAAGAAGAATGGGCAATTTGTAGAAAATTTTTGGAATCATGTATGATTTTCGTTCCACTTCTCACGTGTGCACCACTTTGTATTGGTCTTTCACGTGGAATTCCAATAAAATTAATTCATGTTTGTGGCTTTAATGTGACAAAATGTGGAAAAAGTGGTTGCAGAAGGTGAGATGGCTTCAAACAAATGATGAATGCACAGAGATGTGGTGCAGAATATCCCATGAAAAACAGGTCCTTTTATATTATATAAAAGGCCCTGTTTTTTTCCGCTAGAGTGGAATCTAGCGGCACCACTTTTCCGAGAATTCTTTTGCGGTGGAGGAACACCAAAGTAATTGTTTAGAGGAGCTTGCTTCTTCGACATCTTTAAGAGTTCTAAACAAATGTCTGTCCTCCTCCAGAAAATCTTATGCACGCAAACGTGCGTTGCACCTTCTTATCTGGTGCGCGTCTTTGATATTGACAGTGTATGCGCACCTGCGGACTTATGTGCACCTCTGTATATATCACAAATTAAACTAAAGGAACAAAAAGTCTAATTGAAAAATCAGCATAGTCATTTTTAGAATATTTATGCTAATTGCAGCTAAGTAGGAAATTTTATTTTTAAAAACAACAACAACAACAACAAAGAGCAGAAAAAAACATACCCATTTAACTGTTTGACAGAAATGTAATAGTCCTCAGAGTCCCTTGGTTTGAAGTCAATGCATGATTTCAATCTGAACTGGTCAAAGGCTCTCAGAATGATTCCTTTAGAATCAATGTCTACCGTTGTTGTGTTATAGAGATTAAAAGAAAAGAAGAAGATATTTTAGACAACCAATAAAGGTCCTTTGCCTTGCCCATTCATTTTGCTCTAAGGCGCTAAAGCATACAGTTATAAACATTTTTTCCAGTTTTAGCAAAGGCGCGGGTGGTTACTTTGCACAACTGGATGGTACAAAACTATTCCATTAAATTAGCTCTGTGCACTTGCACATGCTGCTGTTTTCTTTTTTTCATTATGTGGCTTCTATGTGTCAAAAGCGTCCAGCTGACATGGGGAAAAAATGCATTTTCTGGTATGACATCACAAAGATGTATTCCCATAGAAATAAAGAAATAAAGATTTATTTCAGGTGTATTTGTAAGAAAAACACATATTTACCAAGGTCATTATTTAAGAGGTAGGGGACTGGAGATGTCCACAGGATGTTTTCTTTAATGATGGTACTCCTCTGCTTGCCTATAGGCTAAAGTATAAGAAACATGTATATTGTGACATAATGCAAAGTTACTATGCACACAGATGTTTTTAGAATAAATACATTTTTATCTTCATAACAAAGACTCACCTCCAAAATATCATCATGTAAAAATTCTAAAATACAATTTAAAAAATTAGAAACAAGTCACTAATATTCAAGTACAGTTGCATGAAGCTAAAAGAACAAAAATCTCCTTATAAAAAGGTTTAGTTATAAGTAGATGTTGAACTTTACCCTTGTTTATTTCAGGAATGTCCTTCACTTCACCAACATCTACAAAAACAGATGAGG
>NW_024585438.1:1739-8476 GCF_018398535.1 Haplochromis burtoni
AAATATCAATATATATTAAAATAAATGTACCATCATTTAACATACTGTATGTAGTACTGTGAATAAAGGGTTTTTTTTTTTTTTTTTTTCCATTTTAAGCTTTGATAGAAAACACACTCCATACTTGTTGGTCAACATGCAAAATTAAAACTTTCCTTTTTGAAAAAACAAAGTCATTGTTAGTAGCTGATATTTATTATTCAATATTATTGTTAAACATCTTCATTACAAAACAAACCAGACAAATAATTTAAAAAATCTCTTTAAGTTCTCTTTGCATATTGATATTCACAATTTCTGAAATATCACTATGCAACTAATCACTTACTGGGTTTAAGGGGAATGCTTCAGAAATTGCCATGATCACAAAAATAAAAACACATCCTTTCATCCTCATGGTGCGTCTTTGATGAAACCTAAATCAGAGATTCTACCAAGAATGAGGAAAAAGCAATCACAAAATAAAAAATATATAAATATTAAAGATTTATATATATATCAAACTTTATGTTTGTTCTCATAGAAATATGAAACTTGTCTTTACCTTGTGCCACACTTGTCTCTTCCTCATCTGCATGAGAAGTTGTGCCTGTGACAGGAGTGTTAGAAACAGTTTTATACAACTAAAGCTACGTGCTTGACACATTAGGGAGTCACGCATATTCTATCTAGATTTGGTCCTGCTTTAGCCCACGTCATCATTTCCTGTTATCTGATGTCTGTGACATTAACAAATCATGAGTATTTGCATTACTTAAAGACATTCCACTTCACACCTAATTTTTACCAGGAAAACATAAACAACAGTTGATAACAATGATAAACTCAACATTTGACTATGAACCTATGTCTTTTACTCTTAGTGGAGAACTTTTTTTTTTACGTGTCAGAGATATACAGTTAACAAACAGTCAGGTGAATAAATCAAATCAAATCACTTTTATTGTCACATCACATGTGCAGGTACATTGGTACAGCACATGTGAGTGAAATTCTTGTGTGCGAGCTTCACAAGCAACAGAGTTGTGCAAAATACAATAATGTAAACAAGCAAAATACAAGAATGGCTACATCTGAAACTAATAAATATATGTACAATATATAATAGTATATGCATTTCTGGATGTGTATACTAAATATTTTTCTACGTGTGTGTGTGTGTGTGTACACATATTTTACAAATTAAATAGAGTAAACAATAAATAAAATATATAAAAAATATACAGAGTTGAGACATGTGCAAAACAGTGGCATTACTGTATAGTATGGAGTGCATAATGTTAAAGTTCCAGCAGTGAACAACACTGAGACACTTCAACAGTTTAACGTGCACGGGTGAACTCAGAGAGCGTCACACACCCTGTGAGGCACAGCTCTTTATTTATAGGTTACACTGTCAATATGTAAATATGGTCACATTTCCTGTTATGCAGGTCCTGATGCTTTCTGGTGTGTAAGCTGTGTGTGTGTGTGTGTATGTCAAGTCAATTTCTAAGAATAATAAAGATAATGCGAGTCTCCTCTTCACTTTCATCTTTCCCCTGGACAGGGTCATTAGAGAAGTGGCTGACAATTGTTCACCTAGGGCCTTCAGGGAGGCGTTAGTGGCGTTTACCTGGACTCCTACGTCACCAGCGGAGGAATTTAAATTGTCATACCACGTTGCTTTGGGGTGGCCCATTTGGACCGGCTGCTGAGCGTTTTGTGTGAGTTGGGGCGTTTTTATTCGCGCTCCGTGTGGTGCAGTTTTGGGACACGTTGGCTGTGGAGTAGCTTTTGGGGCAGTATGGATTGCATGGATTGTCGGTGCACGCTATGTTCATACATATCAAAGCTACGCTAGAAAACACTGTAATAATGAAAATGAAACAAACAAAAATACATGTCATTAATTTACATTCTTCCGAGCAGGGAGTCGCTCTGACTCTCCATGGTCTTCTGTGGTTTAGATTGTCTCTGTTTGTCTCTGAGTCTGCTTCAGTGTCAGACATTGTTTGTGTTGTGGTTGATACTTTACGTGAGTGATGTATTCTCTTTTATTGTCTCTCTGGCGGTTCCGGTTGAATTGTGATTCCCTTTCTCTTCCGGGTGGGTTGGGTCAGTCCGTGTGTTGATGGCCACTGCAGGATTTCTTCAGGATGACCTGGTTCACCGAAGCCTCTGGTGAGTAGACTACCAGTGAAGTAAAGGGCGGGGTATACCCAATCAGCCCTTCCTCCACCAATAGATCACCTAGGGACTCGGGGAGCCGGCGTCTTGTTGTGGTGCGTCCTGCACTTTCTTAGTGTGGCTTTGGTGGATCCAAGAGGGTCTCTCAGCGATTTTACACGCTGTCGGGGTTGTTAATAGGACTTGGTAGGGACCTTCCCACCTCGGAGAGCTCCAATTCTTTCTCTGGAGTACTTTGATCAGGACCCAATCACGTGGTTGCAACCTGCAAGAGACTGGAGAGATATCACTCGGCAGTTTATTGTTTAGCACAATCTCTTTATTCTCAAATAATTTAGTCATCCACTCTGCTAGGGTGGTTTCTCTTATAGACTTGTTAATAGGCTCACTAGTAAGAGGCAGCGGAAATTGCCTCCCGTGAACGATTTCAAAGGGTGTGAGTTTTTGTGACCCCTGGGTCAGCCTCATCCACATCTTTACTAGGCCCAAACATTCAGGCCATGTTGAGAAAACATCCACAATTACTAGAGCGTATCTCGATGCTTGACATTCGTTTAGCTCAATAAAGTCCATGTGGATTGTGTGAAATGGGTGTGGTGGTGTGGGGAAAAGGCCTCGTTTAGGTCTGAGGTTTCCCTGTGCATTGTGTTTCTGGCAAATCATACATGTTCTGATAAACTGTTGTGCTGAAGCTTCGAAACTTTGAGTATAGAAATGTTTAGAGAGGATCTCAGACATTCCCCCCTTTTGACAAATGTGTTAAATCATGTGTCACTAATGCAGCTGTCTTATGTAGTGATTTTGGTAACATTGGTTTGCCATTGCAAGGCATGAAGTCGTCGCGCAAGAGTGCTCCGCACTTCAGCCATTTTTTCTGCTCTGCAAGTGGTGCGGCTTTCTGTTCGTCTTCTAACACATCAAGTGGAATTAGATGTGAGACTTCATCAGTCATTAGGGCTTGCAGGTGTTGTTGTGCTGCGTTCTTGGCTGCGTTATCCGCAAAATTGTTGCCTCTAGTGATTTCTGAGTCGTCTTTCTGGTGAGCTGCACACTTGCACAGTGCTAGTTGTCTGGGCAACGTAATGACATCTAACAGCTCTTTTAATAGATGCCCGTGCTGGACTGGGTTGCCATTTGAGGTTACCATGCCTCTATTCTGCCATATTTCTTGCAAAGTGATGTACGGCTGAAAAGGCATATTGGCTGTCAGTGTGAATGTTTATATCTTGACCTTTGTGTAGCCGGCATGCACGTATGACAGCAATGAGCTCAGCACTCTGTGCTGAAAAAGAGGAAGTTAGGGCTTTTGCTTCTAAAACTGTGTCTACTGTGGTTACTGCGTAACCTACACAGTTGCGACCTAGACTATTTTTGGATGCTGAGCCATCTACAAAAATGTCTGTGAAACCAGACTGTGGTGAGCTATAGATGTCAGCACGCGGTTTCGTTTCCTCATCCAATTTGTGCATACAGCTGTGTTTTCCACCATCTTCCGGTGCGGAGAGAAGTGTGCTAGGGTTCAATTGCCCACACTTCTCGATTGTAATGTGTGATTGTGAGAGCAGAATACCTACATATGAGAGCTGTCTTGCATGCGTTAAATAAGACAAGTTTGCTTGCAACAAGATGGAGGTTACAGCATGTGGAACTTTAATAATCAGTGTGTGTCCTAAAACAATGTCAGCTGATTTTTTAACTGCCTCTGCTGCAGCGGCACAAGCTTGTACACATGTTGGTAAACCGGACGCAACCGAGTCTAACTTACAGGAGTAAAATGCGAGTGGGCATTGTTTTTCCACGAAAGCTTGCGTTAGGACGGCTTTCATGTAACCGGCCGCGCCGTCAACATGCAAATAAAAAGGTTTTTCATAGTCTGGCAATGCTAAAACTGAGCTTGTTTGCAGGGCAAGATAAAATTAAGTTTTAAGTCGTTAAATGCTTTATCTGCCTCTGGTGTCCATCCTATTTCATCTTTCAGTGCCAAGTGTTTACCATAGATTAGGTTTTGCAAAGGTTGGGCCAGCAGTGCATATTCAGGTATCCAACATCTGCAAAAATTGCAGAGACCTAAATAACTCATCATTTGTTGTTTTGTGACAGGTTTAGGAGCGTTCTGTACAGCTACTTTTCTGCTGTCTAACAACTGTCTGCCTTGTCCTGTTAGTCTGTGGCCAAGGTACGTCACTTCTTGGCTCCACAACTGTAGTTTATGCTGTGAGACTTTATGGCCTTGCTCTGCTAGATGTTGCAAAACTGTCAGTGTGTTTGCTTTGCAATCTGCCTGTGTGTTGCCTGTAATTAAAATATCATCAACGTACAGAAGGAACTTCCCTGAGGCAGGAAGCGTGCAAAGTGACATGGATTGTCTTAGAGCCACTGCATATAGAGTGGGGCTATTCTGGAACCCCTGAGGCAACCTTGTATAGGTATACTTCTGGTTGTCAAAAAAGAGAATCCAAATAGCTTTTGTGAGTCAGGGTGCAGCGGTACAGAGAAGAAAGCATTGGATAAGTCTATTACAGAGAACCACTGTTCTTTTGGTGTCATTTGATTTAAAATGGTGTGTGGATTTGCTACCACAGGTGGGATTTGTTCTGTTATGTCATTTATTGCTCTAAGGTCATGTACTAGTCGATATTTCCCCGTGTTTGCTTTCTTCACTGGGAAAATCAGAGTATTACAGGTTGCTTCAGTTGTTTTTACTAAAATGCCTGCCTTTTCCATATCTGCGATCACTGGTCTGATCCCTGTTTTTGCTTCTGTGCTCAAAGGATATTGTGGTTTAACTGGCGTATAAGTTGTGGTAGTTTTTACTTCAATGGGATCGGCTCCTTTAATTAATCCTACATCTGTTGATCCTGTACACAAACTGTCGCTGCTGCAAGTTCCTCTATTCTAATCTAAAGTCACCTTTTTAACAAGAAAATCATTATAAACGCCTATTCCACTAAAAGCTCCAAAAGAAAACAACCACTTTAATCAATTAAGTTTAAGCATATAATCAATTACTCCTGCATACATTTCATCATAGCTAAATGCTGCCTAGAAACAACTCCTCTCTCTCCTTCTACGGGCATGCAAACTTCCTGTCACACACACACTCACAGTCCCCACCTTTTCTTTCTCTCACCAACACAGAGCGCGTGGCCGCGGCTCTCATGCACTTCACAACTTCTCAAACTGCGCCACAGACTCAGTACTGCAGTATCTCATCTTCTTTTATAAAATATTAAACCAAACACACTTTTTTATTCAATCGTCACACACTCAGCTTCTGTTCTAAAAACAAATAAATAAAAATAAAAGAAAATGTGTAACATGCTCATCAACTTAGCAGTGTCCACATATTTAATTCAGCTTCACAATCCTGTAGCCCTAGCTGTTGTCTACAAGGTTTGGCTTATGAGTTCCTATTATAGATGTGCTCTATATCTCAGTAATATTTTATCTAGGATAAATGACAGGTTATCAAGCAGATCAAGTGCCTCTATGCACTTAATTAGTTTAGATAGTTTCTTTATTTTCTTCATCTCATATGTCATTATACTGAGTTTGAGCAACCTTAAGCTTGGTGCAGACTACTTCATAACAATTATCCACCTCACATCATAACTGACCAAGGTGCCACTTATGATTAATATTATATCAGCACTAATGTTATCATCTTTTTTTTTTAATTATATAACAGCAATAACATATTACAATATTTATTAGTGTATACCACTATACTACTACTGAGCCAATCTAATAGGTAGGATCATCTTACTCAGCAAACAGATAATTTAGAATTCATCCAATCTGTACAAATTAGCTTTTTCTCCGAACAGGTTTGTGCCTACTTTTTAGACTGGTCTTCTGTTTGCCTCATCTCAGATCCAATCTTCAGTCACATTCATTCTCTCTGTTGCATGTCGAACCAAGCAGTTTATTATTATATATTTTATTTATTTATTTCGTATCCATCAAGGGCTTTGGGTGATCTGCAGTTTCACCACTTCCCAAGCTGGAGACATTTTCCTTTCCCTTGGCTTAACAATGACACAGCCTTAATATACCTTATGCATCTCTCTGTTTTATTTAAAAGGTTTTCATGTGAATTATTTCCTTTTATTTATTCTATACAATCTGGGCATGGTCGTCATGCCAACTATGTTTCATTGTTTAGTTCTGTTTGTAAGGTTTCTCTTAAAGTGGTTACAGCGGAAGGGTTGCATTTTCCCTCCCACGTAGGACAATTTAGTTTCTTTGGGTTTCTCCACCTATTTGCACTAATTTGACCGGCACCGGGACATTTTTTATCTAACCACTGTTCATCAGCAGAGTTGGGGAGTAACGGAATACATGTACCGCCGTTACGTATTTAAAATACAAAATATGAGTAACTGTATTCCGTTACAGTTACCGTTTAAAAAGGTGGTATTTAGAATACAGTTACTTTGTTGAAATAAATGGAATACACGGCGGTCCTCTGTAATTTTGGTCATTCCACGCCGCGCATTGCGGCTCAAAACCCAAACAAAACACGCGAGAAGAGGCTGTAAAAAAAAAAAAAAAAAAAAAAAAAAAGA
>NW_024585439.1:0-8456 GCF_018398535.1 Haplochromis burtoni
AAAATTTGAATTTGAAATTTGAATTTGAATGAAATATCCATTTTTATACACAGAATTAACAACAGTAACACGAGCACATCTGTTTTATTTGGTTGCTCAGAAGACATGCTGAAGTGTGGACCTCTTCAACACAGTCTGACAGCTTAAATCTTACACTCCACTCTCTTCCCTTATCCTTATCAGGGTCATGGGGGGCCATGAGCAAGAGGCAGGGTACAGCCTGACAGGTTATCAGGCTGTTGCAGGGCTAACACAGAGACACAGACATTCACACCTATGGGTAATTAAGAATTATCAACCAACCTAACTACCCTAATTGCATGTCTCTGGCCTGTGGGAGGAAGCCGGAGTACACAGAGAAAACCCATGCGAACTCCACACAGAAAGGCCACAGAGAGATGGTGGATTCCAACCAGGACCTTCTTGCTGTGAGGCACACGCCACTATACTGCTCTTTTGTATGCAAACCCAGATGATCAGCTGTAAGTTTGGTTAAACAAAAGCTGTCACAGTGACAGCAACAGATGGCAGTGCTAGGTGAAGAGAAATGATGGTGACAGACCATGGACTGTCTCCATCATTGAAAAAGCCACTGTCAGGGACTTGGCACACCTTACAAGGCTAACACATGACAATAACATTCATCAGGAACTTGGGGAGACCTTAGAAGACAACAAGCTGATGCACTGTCCTCACTGCTGTTCTGTATAGACTTTAAACCCCTAAGCCAGCTGTTTGAAGCTGAGTGACCATCAGCCACCTCCTGTAAATGGATGACATCAGGCTGTATACCACGAGTGAACTCACTAATCCACCTCAACAGGATCTACAGCAAGGACATGGGAAAGTCATTTGGACTGGATGTCTAAAACTGACTGGTTGAGTTCTAAAGGGGCAGCATTCCCATAAAGCAGAACAGCTGCAGGTACCTGTGTGTTGCACAAGCCATCATGAAAAAGATGCATGAATGTCAGTAACAGACAAATATCTGCATAAGACACGAGCTGAGACAAAGCAGATTGGTAGCAATATGATGCAAGTCATCAATGCATGTGACTTTGCAAGAAACAAAGCACGAATACTTAGGTACAGAATTCTACTTGAGTACAGTAACAGAGTACAGTTTTTTTCTGAAACTTTTTACTTTTACTCCCTTTTTTAAATGAATACCTGTATTTTTTACTCCTTTTGGTTCATCATTTACAGTAGAATGTAGCTAGTGCTATGGAAGAGGAGGAAGCATGAAAGGAGTGATGTCTCTGAAGTGTCAGGTAATTTCAGACTCAATGTTTTGGTCAGTTCAACAAACATCAGCAAACATACAAACTGTTTGTGCGCAGTGTGTTGATAGCTGCTGTATTTCCAAGGAGAGAAAAGAGTGTGAGAACTTTGAGATGGAGAAAGATGTAAGAAAAGACAGGAGGGGACGCAGATAGGTTGGATTTAAAGGCAGGCCAGCTCAGTAAAGCCTGGAAATCTGATTTGCAAATTTAAAACGTACATGTATTTTTAATCTCATATTGGACATTACTTCAAAACAAACCAGGTTATACTAACTTTGTGTTAATCAAATGCTGCATGAAAATACTCTGTACTCTGTATGGGTTAAAGACGTTAGCTTGTCACACTGCAGTGAAGTTATTGTAAAGCTGGAGTGGTGCACAGTGTCAGTGGTCAGTCTTGGTTTTACATCAAGTGTAGCAGACTGATTTACAATTAAGATGATGATGGTTGGATTAACTCACTGAATTCTGACGTTATACCAACTGTATCCAGTCTAATATAAAGACATTGTACAGCATAATGTCAGTGTAGGAAATGGAAATCAGTGAAGATAGCTGTAAAAGATCTGCTTACATCGTTGT
The DNA here is from genome assembly GCF_018398535.1 of Haplochromis burtoni. Classification (NCBI taxonomy): domain Eukaryota; kingdom Metazoa; phylum Chordata; class Actinopteri; order Cichliformes; family Cichlidae; genus Haplochromis; species Haplochromis burtoni. Next base: position 1,866 of record NW_024585439.1, read on the forward strand.
GTACATCCACAATCCTGTACACTAAATCTGCTGAAGCTCATGTTAGAAATGATTTTGAGTTGTGATTTTTGTCCCCATGCTGAGACACGACACAGATGTTAGGGTTCCCCCACCTGCCCGCTGTAACCCCTGACTGTGCTAATTTTACTGTTTAGCTCAGGAGGTGAAGTCACCCTCTACAGTGTAGGCAACTAGGGCTGCCACAAACGATTATTTTGATAGTCGACTAGTCACACATTATTTTTGCGATTAGTCGACTAATCAGATCATCATCCACTGGACGTAAAACGTACAGCTTATTGCACCAGCAGCATCTGCTCTTATATAACTATCATTAGCTTACAGCTTTAAGTGTTTAAGGTGCTAACTAAAAATAAAGACAAGATGATAGTTTATTAAAGTTTAATGAAATCTGCAGATTGTTTCGGTGAAGTTTAATAAACTCCTTGCTATCTAAAATATAACAGGACACCGGAGTAAATTCTGGAGCATCTCACACTTCTGATAATCAGCTGTCTGCTTGACGTTTATTCAGCTGTGTAAAAACTTTAATCTCAGCCAAACAGATTTACTCAGGAACAAATAAAACACTGAAAAAAGCCAAACAACAACATTTTAAGTTATCTAAGTGACTCATATATCATGTTTAACCTGAGTAGCGAAAGACGGCGGTGGGTTTGATAACGATTTTCCGGGAGTCCGGTGTTCTCACGGCTCTAGTGAGCCTAGCTCCCGGGTAACAGACGTCTCAGAAAACGTCGGAGCGCTTTTGAAAATATGTGGTGTCCTGATAAACTGAGCAGATATTTGAGGTTTACACAGCTACATTCTCGCCTGAAAATATGTTAAACGTTTATTTTGTGACCCAGAAAGAATAATAAGAGTAATATTAAAACTAACTAGCTGCCGCCATTGTTGGAAACTGAGCAGCGACGCGCTATGAATTCTGGGACACAGCTTCTTCTTCTTCGGGGTTTAACAGCAGCTGGCATCCTTGTACATGCAGTGCTGCCATCTTCTGTTTCAGTCCGTTATTACACTCTTAAATCCTGCTACTTATTCCTGCGTCTTTTGTGATCTTACAAAGCTTCAAACGACGCGTCAACTATTAAATCAGTCGTCGACGATTTTGATAGTTGACGTAATCGTGACTAGTCGACTAATCGTGGCAGCCCTATAGGCAACACAATGTTTTTTCAAATGATCCTACACCGCATGTGTCCTACGGCAGATTAAAACTCAGGACTTTAGAATTTCTATTCAAAAATTTGTATTCTCGTGTACTAATATTATTTTATTATCATATTAATGTAGCACAAGGTTCAGGTACCTTTGTGTAAAACCAGTTTTCAACAAGCTACTTTTTACTTACTTACTTTGAGTACATTTCAGAGCCTGTTCTTTTCTCAGTTTTACTTGAGTAAAAAAGTTGCTTCAGTACTTTTATTGGAGTATTTTTCAACACAGGCATCTGTACTTGTACTTAAGAAAAGAAGTCTGTACTTTTGCCACCTCTGCTTAAAAGTAATCAGATACCCAGCTGGAAAAATACACACAGGAGGAGACAGATTCCACAGTGAGGACGGGTACCAAGAACGACTCACTGAGGTCTCCACTGAAGTCCAGCATCCTGAGATCTGTGAGCTGTGGAGGACGAGGATTAGTGAGTGTCAGAGACACAATTCAGCATTAAACTCAGAACATCTATAAATAAAACAGGAAAATGGCCCCAGAGATGAGCTGCTCCAGAGTTCCTTGTGCAGCTGAAGACAGATGGTGAGGAAGTATCACAGACCAGGCCCCTACATTGGATTTACCATCGACACATGGAGGAAGTGGCTGAAATCAAAAAATCCAGTTTTGCGGTACAGTGGTCCCTCGTCTATCGCGGGAGTTACGTTCTAAAAATAACCTGCGAAGTAGCCAACTTTATTTTTTACAATGATTATAGATGTTTTAAGGCTGTAAAACCCCTCAATACACACTTTATACACTTTTCTCAGACAGGCATGAAGATTTTCACACTTTTCATTCTTTTGTTTAAACTCTCTCAAAGTTCAAACCTTCGTAGAAGAATAAGTTCAGTATTACAGAATGAGACCAAAGGCACCCGCAGGTGACGACGTCTCGTCGACATTGTTGTGTTTGTTGGGGAGAAAACTTACAAACATACAGTGCAGCACTTCAGAGTCACACAGCTAGCGATGGAAGATTTATGTCAATTTGACAAGCTGAACGCATCCTGTACTGTATAGGAGACACGGCATGAGATTTATTGACAATGGTCTACAGCCAATCAGGATGCAGAACACAATGCGCTGTAAAAAAAAAAAAAACAGAGAGGGAGAGAAAAATTGCACATGAAGAATCCACGAAAGAGCGAGGCCGCGAAAGGTGAACCGCGTTATAGCGAGGGACCACTGTAATCATATTGTAATCAAATCTCACACTAAGAAAATAATCAGCTTTCCCACATGATAAAAATTAGATCTTAGGCCTGAGGAATATTTGGAAGTTTCATTTCAACCAGAAATCTGTTATTTGAAGTTAATTGTCAGATTGAGCTCTCAATGGTTCTGTGACGTTTTAAAGTAAAGATTTCTCTTTTCACCCCAAAGTCCACTAAAACAGAAGAAACTTTGTTTACAGTGGTAGCTACAAATAGGGAAGACGATGCTGACTGTGTCTTTTTCAGCGTTAATTTGAATACTGATCTGTGGAGCTCTGCACGTCTACTGGGAATCTATGGATGGAAGTTAGATTCATGTCCAGCGCTCCACATCAAGTTGCAGAGTGGAAACCACAACAGAGTTACAGAGTGGGGTCACTGAGCGCAGAGTTGCATTTTACTGCACACTGTGGACCCTGCACAGTACTTTTGAGTTTTCAATTGTTACTTTTTTTAACTTTTACTTTTTAGTTTTCAAAAACAGAAATAAAAAAAGGATCATTATGGATGTTGCCAAAATATGTGCAGCAAGGTGGGCAGAGAGTACATAATAGAAAAAATAAGTTATTTGAGAATATTTTTTTAACCCTACGGAGTAAAGCTATTTAAACTGTTGTGGTATCTGTCTACATTAATAAAATTATATCACTTATCAATTTATGTAACCAGAGTCTCTGAGTTTATAATATGGAAAAAATCAAATCATAGCTCTAATGCTGAAAAGACTCTCTCTATGCATGTATGTTCAAACATGCATCTCTTTTCTGTGTTTTAATAGCTGCTATCTATTCCTTTAGGCCCAACAGGAGACCCAGAAGGCAGCTCTGAGATATGAGAGGGCTGTGTCCATGCACACTGCTGCCAGAGAGATGGTGTATGTGGCAGAGCAAGGCCTTTTGGCTGACAAGAACACCATGGACCCAACCTGGCAGGAGATGCTTAACCATGCCACCGCCAAGGTACACACTTCTGCCTCTTGCTGATGGTAGTGTTGTTGTGCTGTTTATACAATTAAAATCAGTGCGCTATAGATAATTCTTTCTGAACAAAAGGTCACCAAAAATAAATCTCCAACACAGGAACCTTCCCAAGGGACTAGAAACCTTACTACATTACTACAGACCAAAACAGCTACAACAGTTCAGGGAGCTGAGACTGTGGCTGCATCACTATTTCCACTTATATGAAAAAGTTCAGGTGGTTGTTTGTCTGTTCTTCTTTATAACAAACAAATACACAATCATTAATAGTAATGGTTACAAATATATCTGTGTTTTGTCTCATTTCCGATTAAATAAAAGCTTCCAGATTATTTACATCCCAACTTTTTCTGACTAAAGTTTTAATTTAATGGTGGCTGAATATTTAAATACAAACCATTTTAATGTTATTAGTCAAATCTTTTATAACTGTGACAACTGAAAATGAAGCATGTCTGCTTATATCAGTGCCAACCTGGGATCTGGGCAGAAGTTAAAGTGTGATCTAAGTGTCCATCCAGCGTTCCTACTCTTAGTCATGGTTTTTGTCCTGTCAGGTGAATGAGGCAGAGGAGGAGCGCCTTCGCAGTGAGCGAGAGCACCAGCGAGTCACCCAACTGTGCCAGGATGCTGAAGCTCGAGTCCAGACTCTCCAGAAAGCCCTGAAGAAAGTCATTCTCAAGTCCAAGCCTTACTTTGAACTCAAGGCTCAGTTCAATCACATTTTGGAGGTATGTACCATCATTAATTTAAAAATATCTTTTGAGTTAGGGGCAGCACGGTGGCACGGTGGTTAGCACTGTTGCCGCACAGCAAGAAGGTCCTGAGTTTAATTCCACCATCAGGCCGGGGTCTTTCTGTGTGGAGTTTGCATGTTCTCCCCGTGTTTGCGTGGGTTCTCTCCGGGTACTCCGGCTTCCTCCCACCGTCCAAAGACATGCAGCTTGTGGGGATAGGTTAATTGATTAATCCAAATTGTCACTAGGTGTGAATGTGCGAGTGAATGTGAGTGTGAATGGTTGTCTGTCCCTGTGTGTTGGCCCTGCGACAGACTGGCGACCTGTCCAGGGTGTACCCCGCCTTTCGCCCTATGACAGCTGGGATAGGCTCCAGCGCCCCCCGCGACCCTGAAAAGGATAAGCGGAAGCGAATGGATGGATGGATCTTTTGAGTTATTCATTAGTCATGAATTTGCCTGTCAGCTGTAAAACACTTTATCAAGGCAGACAAGAAATGTTATTCCAGTTACTCCAAAAAGCTCTGTGACAGTCACTGAGAATGCATTGCATGATTTTGCATTGCAAACAGATAATACTCGCTGTTGTAGAAGCAGCAAATCCTTTATCTGAACGTGGTTGCCGTACATATTGAAAATTGAAGAAAAACAAATTTCATTAGAAGAGTTAGCGGTTCCTCACCCCCAGTCCTTGCAGTTAAAAATCAGAACATTTTGAAATCAAGATAGTGCCCACAACAGTATCAGAATGCAGTTTGCAGTTATTTATGTATTGTCTGTAAAAGTTGTCTGTGTGAGGCATACTAACCCCATGTTGCTCTCTGACGCGTCCATCGGAGTATGAATGTGTGTGAACATTAGATAGGAAGCACTTAGCGTGGGAAAAAGTGCTTGTGCAAATGGGTGAATGTACAAGTTGTGTAAAGCATTTGAGTGCTCGAAGTAGAAAAGCGCTGTATAAGAACCACTTGATTTACCATGTGTGCTATACTTTTCACATCTTAAGCCAGTTCTACTTCAAATACAAAAGATCAAACATTGTGTACTTGTGTACCTGTTTAGGTGTAAAACCCTCAAAGTAGTAAATTCGTGTAACGACGTCTTTTCTGTTTGGTCCACTGCACCCAGGTGCTCACAAAATTAATTACTGTGTAAAATATCACTGACAAAAGTGAAGAGTGAATTTCTTTATGCTGGACAATAAAATTACTAACTAATGATAAGGCTTGCATTCATGGTATAAGAAGCTGCATTTATGTAATATTCATTGTTTTAACCAAGGTGTAATTAATTGGAGTGTAGAGATGTTTAAATGTGTCCGCGTGAGCCTTCCTAACTTGCTGTAACCTTTTTTGCAGGAGCATAAGGCTAAAGTCGTACAGCTAGAGGAGCAAGTGGCAAAAGTAAAAATGCGTTACTCCGTGGCCCTGCGGAACCTGGAGCAGATCAGTGAGCAGATCCATGCACAGAGGGGGCGGACCAGAGCTAGCAGGGGGCATCCTGCCATCTGTGGGGGTCGGAGCTCCCCTGTAGGTGCTGAAGCTGAGGTCAGAACTGCCGCTGGAATTCATGACAGTAGCTGTGTGGGAGTCGACACTATTGAGAGCGATTGGGCAGATGGTGAGAAAACCAGACTGTGGGTAGAGCGGCACCGAGAGAGTGGCTGGGGCCAGAGGGAGCAACTGGAGGCAGAGCAGGTCGGCTCAGACTGCATGTCGGTTATCAGCCTTCAAACCATCGCCTCCGACCTGGAAAAGTGTGACTCGGTGGAGCATTTGGGCGACCTGAGTGATGCTGGGAGTGTGCTGGGTGAAGAGTGGGACCACTACAGCAAGTCTAATGACAAGCCAGTCAGCAGGGAGATGGTGACTGAAGGGCCTCAGCAGGAGCTTGTTCACCAGGAGAAAGGAGCTGCTAATAAAGAGAAACAGGAGAGTTTTGTTAAGCAGCACCACAGAAGTGTTAGTCTATGATATCAAGCAGGAGGAGGAACGTTGTGATGGTGATGATCGTGGTGATTAGGCTGAGGGATCATAGAAGAACTTGAGAGAATCTGAAATATCTCTGACTGAGAGGTGCCAAACAAGCTGACAAGAAGGCGCTGACAGTGATTGACAAAGTTAGGAATAGGTGGGTGGATTAACAGGTACATCAGCTGCACACTAATGAATCTTTGTGTGACAACATTAATCCAGTGGAGCAGCCCTGCACAGCGCACTGAGTCTGATCCAATCTGTTGCTCAACAGCTGAGGAAAAAAAGTAATTGCAAAGTACAAAAAGGCTTTTTTTTTTTTTTGAAAATATTTTTATTGAAAAAAGAAAACAACAGTACTTGCAGTTACCAAAATACAATCAACCTTTCTTCATTTTCCTAAGTAAATAAACACACATATATATGAAAAAAAAAAACCCACAACACCCCCCC
>NW_024585440.1:0-8448 GCF_018398535.1 Haplochromis burtoni
GGGAGAGAGATATAATTTCTACAGAGGCTATATAAAGTGCTGGTGGTTGTGAGTGGTGGTTCAGTCCATGTTATTATTGTGTGTTTGAGGGTACAGTTGTCCATTGTGGGTGTGTGTATGTTCAGTCCATGAGTTTAACGTGGGTCAGATGTCAGGAGGCAGAGTTCAGGAGTCTGACAGCTGTGGGGAAGAAGCTGTTCCGGTACCTGGTGGTCTTAGTCCGGAGGCTCCTGTGGCGCCTCCCAGAGGGCAGGAGGGTGAAGAGTCCATGTGATGGGTGACTGGGGTCTTTGATGATTTTCCCAGCCCTTTTCAGACACCGCTTCCTGTAGATGTCTTTTATGGCAGGAAGTGGTGCTCCGGCGATGCGCTGGGCAGTTTTCACGACCCTCTGCAACGCCTTCCGGTCCGAGGCAGAGCAGTTCCCGTACCAGACTGTTATACAGTTGGTCAGGATGCTCTCGATGGTGCAACGATAGAAGTTCACCAGGATGTCTGAGGACAGGTGGTTCTTCCTCAGAGTCCTCAAGAAGAAGAGGCGCTGGTGAGCCTTCTTGACCAGCTTGGAGCAGTTGGTCGTCCAGGTGAGATCCTCGGAGATGTGGACTCCCAGGAACTTGAAGCTGCTCACACGCTCCACAGCCGTCCCCTTAATGTGGATGGGTGGATGTGGGTCAGCATTCCTCCTGTAGTCCACGATGAGCTCCTTGGTCTTCTCGGTGTTAAGCAGCAGGTTGTTTCTGTCGCACCACTCAGCCAGACGATCCACCTCCTCCCTGTAGGCGGCCTCATCGTTGTCACTGATGAGGCCAATCACCGTGGTGTCATCTGCAAACTTAATGATGGTGTTGGAACCATCAGCAGGTCTGCAGTCGTGGGTGAAGAGGGAGTAGAGGAAAGGGCTCATCACACAGCCTTGTGGTACACCGGTGTTCATCGTGATTGTAGATGAGCAGCGGTTATCCAGCCGGACATGTTGGGGGCGGTTGGTCAGGAAGTCCAGTAACCATTTGCAGATGAGGGAACTGATGCCCAGGTCTGTCAGTTTCCTGATGAGTTGTGAGGGGTGGATTGTATTGAACGCTGAACTGAAGTCTATAAACAGCATTCTGGCGTAGGTGTTGTTGTTGTCCAGGTGTGAGAGGACAGAGTGCAGTGCGATGGAGACTGCATCCTCTGTGCTCCTGTTCTGGCGGTATGCGAATTGGTGGGGGTCCAGGGTGGGGGGGAGACAGGATTTGAAGTGTGCTAGGACCAGCTGCTCTAAGCACTTAGTGATGATGGGGGTGAGTGCTACTGGGCGGTAGTCATTGAGGCAAGAGTTCAAACACCTGCGTCTCAGATAATGGTGGTGCCTCAGTGGAACCAGCAGCGTACTTGTAGAGTCCATGTGCTGAACTGGCCAGCCTGCAGTCCAGACTTTTTACTACCTGAGAAGATCTGGAGCCTCATAAAGCAAAAGAAACCATAAAGAATACTCGAGTATCGAGCAGCTACAATCCTCCATCCTCCCCCAGGTCCAGGAGCAGAAACAGATGTTACACAAGCTGTCGCTGATTTGCGACCCCTGGACACTATCAACCTGTTATAAACAGGTAAATTCAAAGTGAATTTAAACAGCATCAACATCTTTAATGTAAATTGATGTCTGCTGCTCTCAGTGTAATTTACCATTGACCATGAACACCGCAGCTGCTCTGCAGCAGTCAAACATCGAGCATCACTGTAAATTTCACTGAAAACTAACCAGTGTAGCCTGCACTAAACTTTACCAGACTGACAGAATAACATCAACAATAACCGGTTATGTCAAAGCTAAAGATGTTTATTGACTCGTACAACAGACTGAGATGCTGAGTTCTACAAGTGAGAACTTTATTTACAACCACACATTGAGCAGTCTGTTGTAGGCAGTATTCTTTTGGAGATTGTGTTTTAGGTTTATCCCATGATCTTAAAAACTAAAGCTAAAAGGCATTTCCAAAACATTTCACTTTATGTTAGGAAAAATGCAAAAATGCACACAAAAGATGAGGCTAGAAATCAATGTTGACTGTTAGTGACCTTCAGATGGGTTTAGATTAAGTTTTATAAGAACAAAAAACTAATACAGAGATATGAGAGGAGGAAGAGGCTGAAGGAGGAGCAACACTGTCACAGAGCAGAAAAGGACTCCCACTGTCAGATACATTCAATATGTGAAGCATACAGAACAGATAGTGTGTGGAAGATGCTGTCACTGCATTACTGGCTCATGTTTCCTTTGTTTGTGATCACACTAACAGGTCGGTTAAAGCAGGAAGAAGAAATGTCTTTAAAGGATCTGTTTGCTAGAAATCACTGGAACAGGCGCTCACAGTTTAACATCGTCTTTAACAACATTTATCTCTTCCTTTAGGTGTCAGCTGTGATCAACTCACTGCAGTCAAGGATGAAGAGTCCACTGTAGAAGGAAACACTCTCACTCTGTCCTACAGATTATCCAGAGAAGCAAGAAGTGACGATTATTTCTTCTGGTATCGACAATATCCAGGAAACCCACCAGAGTTCCTGATCTCTCATTTGGGAAATGGAGATTTATTGAAGCGAGAATTCGCCAGAGTGTCTTTTAAAGTCGTTGATGATCAAAGACAAATAACGATCTCCTCTGCTGCAGTGTCTGACTCTGCTGTGTACTACTGTGCTCTGCAGCCCACAGTGACAGGAAACAGCAAAACTCTGTACAAAAACCTTTGGAGCAAAGACAACAGAATACTCCACAACATCCACTAGAGGGAGCCACACACTGTTAAACCTCTGATTCTTGTGTCATTGGACTGATGACAAACACAGAGAAAGCAGTAAGCAGACAGATGCTGTGGAAGCACAAAACTGTTTGATTGGCTGAGCTATTAAACTGGCCCCGCCCACTGAAGTTGAGCTCATCCAATGACATTATTTGTTGGTCATTGTGCTGCAGTGGAAGAACATTGTTCATGTGCTGTCTGTCTGGCTTTAATAACTCCAAAGACATGTTGCTGCACCTCTTTTTGCTTCTATCTCACATTATAGGTGAGTTTAAGAACAGGGATTAAAGTTTAGTTGAAGCTGCTGCATTAAGCAGATATACAGACTGCATTTCACTACTTTTCTTCTTTCTTTTTCCAGGACTAACAGCTGGAGACTCAATCACTCCTCAACAAGCTGAAGTCACTAAAACAGAAGGAAAATCTGTCACACTCACATGTGACTATCAGACAGATGAAGATAATATTTACCTTCACTGGTACAGACATGATTCTGACCTTCAGGCTCCTCAGTTTATTCTCAGGAAAGGAGCCAAAGGATACACGGGTGAATATATTCCTGATAAACGTTATGGATCCCAAACAACAGATAAATCAACTACTCTGCGCATAACAGCCCTAACCCTGGCAGACACAGCTCTCTACTACTGTGCTCTACAAACACAGTGATACAAAGTGTAGAAGAGGCTGTACAAAAACCTGAACACAGATATCTGACTACTCTTCAAAGAGGAGGGAAGTGGTATTCAAAGCACAGCTTCATATCAGATGGATTCTGCTAATTCCTGTTTTATCAGAGTCACTGTGGTTGCAGCTGCTAATGAAACACTGTGGGAGGATTCACATGAGCAGCAAATCCACATCAACCACAAACCAACACTTTATATCAGCATCAACAGTCAGGAGGAAACATCGTTGCTAGTTGATGATAAATTCTGTATTGTACAAATTGTAAAGATTTCCTATATGAAAACCTTTAAAACTCAGCTTTTACAGTAAAAAAGAGAAACCATTTGTCATTCTGTACACTGTTTTATATGAGAAGATAAGTCTAATTGAATGATATCAAAGGCAATGTACACCAGCTTAACTTTAAATGCAGACAGGATCATTTATAAAGCAATTTAGCGAGGACAAAAGAAAGCATCTTTACACAGCCTGCACCTGGGGTCTTGCCTGCTGTGACAGACCCCAGCCTCTTGTGCTCAGAGCTTGTTCCTGTGCTGCCATGATTAGTGCCTCTGTGCCGTCTTTCAGTCCAGCCACTGGTAGGATTTCTGGGTATCAGCCACCTCCTCTATCTGCCGGTGGTACATACCGTGCAGGGGCCTGTCCTTCCATGATGGTTTCTCCTCTTGCTCCTTTTTCTTGGGTTTCTGCTTTCTTCCCTTAGCATACAGTCACAGGGTGCTGGGCTTTGGGTGAAACCCTCTGTGCATGGTCAGGAGCTTCCTCATCTAAATGTCATTGGCTTCTAGCTCAGGAATGTTTCTTTATATGTAGAAGCGCATGCATTTAGGCTCCTACATGTGTGATCCTGGATCTTTCAGTCAGTACACTGCAACAAAATCCAGATGAAATAATGACCAATCATTAACCAGAAAGAGTTTGATAGTCCTCTCCACTTTTCCCTCATGTCATCAACCAATTATATCCAATCATTTGATGACGAGCCGCACCCTGGTGTTCTCTCTCTACTTCCCTCTGCAGCAAACGTTTCTTTATTAGTTACATTTATTCAACATAATTCAGTTTGTATAATTTTAACCGGACTTCTTATCATCTCGATTAGAAACACAGTTCCCCCTCTCTTACTCTACATAGTTCACATGCAGCTTCCAGTTCTGATTCTGAATCAATAAAATTGAAAAAGAATTGCTGCAATGAAATAATATTTAAGCCTTTCAACCTGGATTTTGTGTGTGTGTGTGTGTGTGTGTGTGTGTGTGTGTGTGTGTGTGTGTGTGTGTGTGTGTGTGTGTGTCTGAGTGAGAGAGAAGTGCAAACATCTGATAAAAGTGAAGCAGGCACAAAGGTTTTGGACTTTATACATACAGACTCTGTTAAAGCTCTGTGTTACATGACACCCATGGAGGCTGGATTTTCGGCCTTTAACTTCACTTCTGGATGGAGCCGAGCTCCGGGATCTAACCTGCCTGACAGTACAAACATACACAGAAAAAGCAAACTTAACATTTCATTCAAAAGACCTTTAATTTGACTTTTTCCCAAAGTACAATTTCAATAAAAGACCTTCACCGTGTTTTCACTTGAGCATTTAAAAGCCTCCACGAGACTCTGCAGGCTGACACATCTGTTGTTAAAGTGATCTCACACCGTGTGACATGTAATAAAGTGATGGAGCAGTGTGAAGGTTTGTAAACCTGGAAGCTCTGCTCTGAGATTCTGTGAATCCTCGGATGGATATTTATCAGCCTCGGCTTCACAGACAGTTTTTCTCTAAGACTTTTGCCACGTGTGAATTTTATTGTGGCGCCACAAATGACTGTGACACCTGAACGTTTTCCCGCATGTTTTACAGGAAGACGGCTTCTCGCCTGTGTGGATTCTCATGTGGATCAACAAATTACTCCTTACAGTAAAGTTCTTCCCACATGCAACACAAGGGTACGGCTTTTCACCCGTGTGGATTCTCATGTGCACAGTCAAATTATCCATCTGAGAAAAACCTTTTCCACATATGTCACAAGAATACGGCTTCTCACCTGTGTGCATCGAATAATGTCGCTTCATTCTGGAAGTATACTTAAAAGATTTTCCACAAACATCACATTTTATAGACTTTTCAGCAGTTTTGCTGTTACACTGACTGTATGGCACATGAGGGCGATCTGCATTGTTGCTGTGACTAATGTTTCGATTTCTAGTGGATCCTGAGTCGGCGCTCCCGCTTCCTTCCTGATGCTGACTCTCAGCTCCAGCAGAGCTGTGAGAGAGGAGCTGCTCACTGTACCCACTTTCCTCAGCAGCAGCAGTCACCATGAAGGTATCCGTCTCCTCCTTCAGTCCCAGCTGCTCTCCCTCCTGACTGCTGCACAGTTCCTCCTGTTCCTCTTTAATCTGTGGAGGTTCTGGTTCCTCCTGCTCCACACTGGAGCTCCTCTCCTGGTTCCAGAGCTGCTGCTCAGGGAGAACCTCCTCCTCCTCCTCCTCCTCACAGACCTGCTGCTGTGGGACACCTGAGACAATCATAAGCTTGTATGGTGAATAAAGTCAACTACACTTGAAAGAAACTATCATCTTTACATGTGACACGAGTGCAGCCTCTCACACTATCCATGCTCAGACCTCTCTTAGCTTGGTCTTATATACAAATCTGATTCCTCAGCTAAAAAATCCTCAAGAGGAAAAAGTTCTGACTTCAAAGCTTTAAAGCGCAGCGCAGTCCTGTCCTCTGTTTGCTCTTTGTTAGCTCACATCTCCAAAAAGTCCTCACAATCAGAAACGTCCCGCAGAGCTGTGATCAGGATGCTCCCTCAGAGGGACACTCACCTGTCCTGTGCAGCTTGATTTGGGGTTTCCAGGTGATATCCAGCAGTCTGCGCTGACGGTCGATCTCTTCCTCGTACTGGACGATCGTTTTTTCAAACTCCAAGAATATTTGTTCAGCAGCAGCAGTTAGTCGCTCGTTGATAAACTCTCTCAGATACTGAACTGAAGGCATCGTTGCTGCCGCAGCTCACACACTCAGCTCACACACTCAGCCCTGCTCACGATCGATGTATGCTTCCGCGCTAAATTGCGCTCTTACTCGGAGATATTACTCCGCTTTCAGCCGCACAGGTGTGAGCTTCCACAGACGGTGTTGCAGATTTTTAAAATATTCAACGCAGAACTCTAAATTAAGCCTTTTCCAACAGAAAAGCCTCCCTGCTCACTCCTCACGCAGGAAACAAACACTTCCGGCTTTTCTTTCCTTACTTCCGCCTGCTGTCACACATAAAGCTTCCTGCAGAGGACAGTTGCTTTTTGTTCCGCCCTGTACAGCCCGCAATGTCTGCGTCGCTTTTAAATCCACAGGTTATAAAGTTCATCAGTCAGACTAACTGAACGCATCAGCCTGGAGAGCAGCTCGATAACAAAGTGTACAACAGTTTCTGTCAAAGCTGAAGATTTTTCTGGACTCATACAGCAGACTGAGATGATGGACTTCACAACCGAGGCTTTACTTACGACCACACATTGATCAGTCTAGTGTAGGTGGTATTCTGTTAGATCGAGACTGTGGATTCTCATCAAAACTGACGCTATAAAGCTCGAAATGTTTCACCTCATGTTAGTAAAAGATTCTGAAAAATGCTCTGTACAAAAGACAAGGTTGAAAATCAGTACTGACTGTCAGCCTTCAGACGGGTTCAGACAAAGTTTAGGAAATGTTTGTAATGTTCTTATTTTCAGGATGTCTCTAAATAAAATGTTTTCATGTATTAAAGCTGAAGGACATTTTCAGCTTGTTTAACCCTTTAAGACCTAGCATAGAACCAAGTCCGCCAGAGCTGATTATATTTTTACCTGCTGTGGAGCCATTTTTGGGAGCATTTCAAGTTGCTATACATCAATACAACCATTATAGCCCATATTTTAATAATATGTCTGCATTAAGTGCATAGTAATTACATAAATTGCAAAAAGTGCAATAAACTACAAAAAAATTGAAAATCGTTTTTGTTTTTTTAACATATATTTGTAGTTAGAGAAATTTAAGAGACTTATCCCTCAAAACTGTAAATGCAAAGAAGTTGCACAAAATAGTTTCCCACCACGGGAAATTTATTTTGAGTGTCTTCATAGTTTTATTTTTGAAATACACCAATTTTTATATACTGCAGGAAAAACGAAAATAAATATTATGATGCAAATTTTCAAAAAAGCAGCATATGCATCAAAATAAACTATTTCCAGCAGTGCAATATGAGTCCTCAGCATCCCAGACACGACACAGAAAGTCATAAAGTCAAACATAACTTTTAAAAACACCAGTAAAGGCTCATAAAGCCCTGATGGTAAAAAACTACATTTCCGCGAAAATGACGTCACTTCCGGTTTCGGGCAGGACATGGCATGCGATAGTTCACGCTGATGGACTAGGAAGTGTTACAAACAGCTGATCGGATCGGCAAAGCGTGTTTCTGGAATATTATGTTTTTGTTACTGCAAGTGCTTTTTATGCAGTTTTTGCAAAGCTTTATGTGGAAGGAAACCGTGACCGAGGACAAGGTGATGGCATAAGATGTAAGTACAACTCCTCCGGTTTCATATGCAAAAAAAATTATTGCGCTAGCTTACGTGGTTGCAGAGCTACCGGGATTTAAAAATAGTTTTTGCAAAATGGAGCGTGAACACTCCGACACGCTTTAAAGGGTTAAGAACAACAGCCACACTGAGAGCTTCATGACAAATGTTTAAAAAATGCAAGTCCTGATTGAAAGTTTGGTGAAGGGTTTTCTGTTGAATGCTTTAAATGCTGCCCTCTCTGTCTCAGTGCACAAGTCACAACCAGAGATGGGCAGTAATGTAATCCGATTACTTTTTTCGAGTAACGACTAAAGTAAGGGATTACTATTGCAAAAACGGTAATTAGATTACTGTTACTTTCCCGTAGGAACGCTGCGTTACTGCGTTACTAAAACCGTGATTTTTT
>NW_024585441.1:0-8446 GCF_018398535.1 Haplochromis burtoni
TGTGTTAAACTAATTATTTTTTAAAAAGTAACGAGTCGAATTTTGCAAATGTAGCGGAGTAAAAGTACCGTTTCTTCTTCATAAATGTACTCAAGTAAAAGTAAAAAGTATCGTGCAAAAAGGTACTTTAAAAGTACTTTTTTTCCAAAAACTTACTCAAGTAAATGTAACTCGTTACTACCCACCTCTGCTTACATACCTGATTTGTTTACGCATCAACACGATGATGTCACCACCAAACGTGAAAATAAAGGAGCTCTGATTCTTCTGTGCACTGATTGGCTCCGCAGGGTGCTGATGTCATCAAAGTACCCCGACGGCCTGACAGGACGTATCGAGTTTAACGACGACGGCGACCGGCGCTTCGCCACCTACAGCATCCTGAACTACCAGCAGAAACCAGGTCGCCTCGTCCAGGTTGGAGTCTTTAACGGAACACAGGTAGAGTACACCTGCTACACCTGCTGCACCAGCTGCTACACCTGTCTTTACAGCTGCTATCTGCTGCACCTGTGTATACACCGTCAGTGTCACTGACGTCATACGTCACAGCAGCTCTCATTACCATCCAGTCAAACTTCCCCTTTGCTCTTGCTGCTCTCCTGTCACAGTCACCCCTGACACTCGTCTCCACCTACTCCACCCTGCCTCCACTCTCTTCTTTACCTGTCTGTGAAGGGTTGACCACTACCTCTGCTCCCTATATGTCCACCTGTCCCCCTCACCCTCACACCTCCACCAATCAAGCCTCTCACTGCAGATCACAGTGTCATCTGCAAACATCATAGTCCACAGAGACTCCTCCTGCCAAGCTCATCCATCAGCCTCTGTCCCCATACACCACCCTCACCGACGTCTCTCTGTCCCCATACACCACCCTCACCGACGTCTCTCTGTCCCCATACACCAACCTCACAGACGTCTCTCTGTCCCCATACACCAACCTCACAGACGTCTCTCTGTCCCCATACACCACCCTCACCGACGTCTCTCGGTGAGGGTGGTGATACTCAAAATATCACACAAATAAATAGTGTTTAGTTCCAAATAAAGATCCAAGGAGGAGGAATAAGCCTGTGACAGTGTAAATCTCGCATGAATCAGTGAGTGCTGCAGCTACAGTCGCTGCAGTAGTTCACTATTGATTAAATGAGATGAATGTTTAGTTCGGTGACAGGTACGACGCCAGTCAGAGCCGAGCTGCTGAGAGAAACATGGTGTAGCGAGCGAGCATCCAGGCCTCCTGCCTCTTTAAATATGAATGCATAGATGCAGTATTGATGCTGTCATTTAGTCAGCCTGTCACAGTGAGACCTGCGTGCAACAACATCACAACCTGAGTGCTCACCGTGTGTTTCTGTGTGCCCTTCAGGTTGTGATGAACCCTCAGAGGAAAATCATTTGGCCTGGAGGAGAGACAGAGAAGCCAGTCGGATACCAGATGTCGACCAGACTGAAGGTAAAACCGCAGCTCGACGCGTCGGTTCGGTTCATCGTCTCAGAAATGTGATGCCGCTCCTTTTGCAACTTTTTATGTTGGACGTTTTTGAAGACATGAGCTCTGCAGATAATGATGAGTTGTGGTTTGTTGTTGTGTTCTTCATGAATCAGGTCAGATGTTAAGCCAAGCCACAGCATGAAAAATGCCTTTTTAATCTGTTACATTTCATTTTCTGTCCTGTGAATGTTTACATTTTCTATTGATGTAAAATATGGAGTAGGCCAAGACTCTGTATTTGGTCCTCTGTATTTCCATTGTATGTATACATGTGGGCTGTATGACTAACAACCTACACGGATATTTCAGGGTTGTATTTAAGTTTGGAGTTTGAAAAGGTTATCTAAAGACCTGGGCACACATTGAGGTGTGCCTCAGTTAACATATCACTTCCTATGCCAATAAAACTTCAAACAACCTGTCAGTCAGATTTCAAACTGCACCACTGTTATGGAGCATGATCACAGCTACGTCGTCAAACATTTATTTCTTGTAGGCTCTTTGAAAATGAGGGTATTCCTGTTCCATCAGAAAAAATATTTGGTTTCTAAATAACATATTTAGAAAACAAATATTATTGATAGAAATTTAAAATAAATCACTCCTCTTATAGAAACGTATTACAAATAAAGTCTGGGTTTAACCAAAGATTTCAAAAGAAACTATGGCAAGTTTTCAGGAAACACTAGAATTAAACACAGAATAGTATCAGAGGAAGCACAAGTTGCAGGGCACAGTTAAACCTTTTATAGATGTGTTTTCCAACATGTTTTTGCAACATCACTAAGACCTGTCAAATGTCTACATTCAAATATGTAAAACTGAATGAGCTTTGTGGACCTTTAAGCCGTCACAACTGAGGTTTGTACAAATGATGAACTACGGCTTGGATGGGTGGGCTGTAATAACATTTATGCCACGATGACGAGCGTCAGCGTCTCCCAGATCGTTTGGATCAGTCCACGTCTCTGAGTGTTCGCTGTTTGTGCGCTCAGATCGTGACGATTCATCAGGAGCCATTTGTTTACGTGAAGCCAACGAAAAGCGACGGGACGTGTAAAGAGGAGTACACCGTCAACGGAGTCCTGATCAAGAAGGTGATCTGTACTGGACCCAACGGGACCATACCAGGTACGCTAACACGCCATCCTCCCAGACCCGATTTGTCCCGTTTTCTGTGCGTGTGTTTGTGCACCGTATATATAAAGTTGAATGACTGAAATGAGGCTGTGTTTATGTGTCCAGGTCAGCCCATCGTCCCGCAGTGTTGCTATGGTTTCTGCATCGACCTGCTCATCAAGCTGGCCATGAGTATGAACTTCACCTATGAGGTTCACCTGGTGGCTGATGGGAAGTTTGGCACGCAGGAGCGAGTAAGTGTCACATGACTCTGTTCGCTGTCACTGCAGCAGGTCCGACTGCTGTTCTGGTTTTGGAGATGACGAACGTCCGCCTGTTTGGACGTGTTGTCCTTCTGCTTTACATGAAAGACTGTATATCAAAGATGGACAACTTAATTGTTTAGTGTTTCCGTCTTTTTGGAGCTCGATGTGACGATGACGGGGGGTCTGACAGAGAGACTGAGCACACTGCACATTCATAGACTCAGTGTGTAGCCCCGCCCTCGATGCTTCCTCCTCCTTCCTCACTCTGATGACATCATCTCCAAATTGAACATTCAGACCTGAGAGCAGCGACTTCGGCTCACTGAGCTCAGATCAGCCGAGCAGGAATCTCCTTGTCTCACAGACTTGTATTCCTAACCAGAAGAGGCGCCCCCTGCTGGCCACCTCCAGGATATAAAAACACATTAAAAATAACATTTTAAACAAAAAGGCTACATCCATCTTTTACATACAGTCTGTGAGTGTACCTGTACACCTGTTTGAATATTTGTGTGTGTCACATCAGCCTGAATAACTTCCAGGGGAAAGTTCAGCTCTCTGCTTTAATCAGAGTATCCTGATCCTGTAATCCTGTGAGGGATGACGGTCACGCTCTTTGCAGCTGACTGTGCTCCGTCCCTCAGGTGGATCTGAGGCGTGGAGCTCAGGTGAGCAGACTGACGATGATGAAGGCGATGAAGGACGTGTGATCTGTGCCAGCACCTTTGCAGGTCGGAGGTTACATTAGATACTGAAACACATTAACCCTTTAAGACCTACCATAGAACCAAGTCCGCCAGAGCTTATATTATATTTTTACACGCTGTAGTGCCATTTTTGGGAGCATTTCAAGTTGCTATACATCAATACAACCATTATAGCCCAGATTTTAATAATATGTATTCATTAAGTGCATAGTAATTACATAAATTGCAAAAAAGTGCAATAAACTACAAAAAAATTGAAAATCATTTTTGCTTTTTTAACATATATTTGTAGTTAGAGAAATTTAAGAGGCTTATCCCTCAAAACTGTAAATACAAAAAAGTTGCACAAAATAGTTTCCCACCAAAGGAAATTTATTTTGAGTGTCTTCATAGTTTTATTTTTGAAATACACCAATTTTTATACACTGCAGGAAAAACGAAAATAAATATTATAATGCAAATTTGCAAAAAAGCAACATATGCATCAAAATAAACTATTTCCAGCAGTGCAATATGAGTCCTCAGCATCCCAGAAACGACACAAAGTCATAAAGTCAAAGATAACTTTTAAAAAGACGAGTATAGGCCCTGAGGCCCTGATCGCAAAAAAGAGTACATTTCCTCGAAAATGACGTCACTTCCGGTTTCGGGCAGGTAATGGCGGAAATGCAAAAGTTCGCGCTGACGTCTATTCCAACTTAGGAAGTGTTACAAACAGCTGATCGGATCGGCAAAGCGTGTTTCTGGAATATTATGTTTTTGTTGCTGCAAGCGCTTTTTATGCAGTTTTTGCAAAGCTATATGTGGAAGGAAACCGTGACCGAGGACAAGCTGATGGCATAAGATGTAAGTACAACTCCTCCGGTTTCATATGCAAAACAAGTTATTGCGCTAGCTTACGTGGTTGCAGAGCTAGCGGGGTTTAAAAATAGTTACGCATAACAGAGCGTTCCCCCTCCGATCGGCTCTAAAGGGTTAAAACACATTTCCATCCAGCTGCAGGCTGATGTTCGCAGGAGCAACGTCACGCACCAAAACAGCTTAGTTACAAACAGCTGTTCTGTTTACATGGCAACAGTAACATGGCTGCTGTGAGGTGAGCTGCCCCAGCAGGCTGTGATTTAGCAGGTGTAGGTGATGGTCAGCTGACAGCATAAGCTCCACCCTCTCATCCAAATACGGTCACTTCTGGAAACTAAAAAACAACATGGCGACAGCGGAGGCTCTGGCCATCTTTCATATACAGTCTGTGGAGTAGTGGTGGCGCGTTGAGGAGAATTTCTGTGTGTGGATGTTGTTCTTGGCTCTGATTGGCTGTGTCATCAGTGAGCTGGAGTAATGTGATTACAGTTCATTCTCAAAAGTAAACGGACAGTCTCTGCTTACGTGTGGTTATCTGCGGCCTGATGATGTCATCGCCATCTCGCTCTCTCTGACCTGCTTACCGATTTATCCCCATCGGCAGCTCGTCGCCCAGGCTTGTTGCCATGGCGACCACCGCTCCGTCCCTGACTCCGACCTTGCCGGAGCCGAGAGACATTTATTCATCTCTCTCTCTGCTGCTCGCTCTCCTTCATCGCCTCCTCTGTGCTCTGGATCCCCCCCCTCCTCCCCCCCCTCCTCTTCCTCCTCTCTCGTCTCTTCACAGATTATTCACGCCTGAAATCTGCTTTATGTTCCTCGTATACCCAGCTCCTGAAGGATGATGTTTCCTGTTTAGTCGATCACATGAAAGCATCTTGTTCTCCTTCATGTTTTATTCAATCTGAGCTCAACCTTTAAAAATGCAGCCGCTTCAGACAAATCTGATCCTCCTTTATTATTTAAAGCCAGAAACTTCAAACCTGCCAATCAGGGATTCGCTGTGCTCCTCCCAGCAGATTGGCTCATCAGTAATCAATAACGTGATCAGGCTGGAGCTGCTGAGCACACCTTACAGTGTTTGTTGTAGCTGATGTGGGTTTGCAGATATTTAACCCTTTAACCTGCTGCAGTGAGGTCATGAATGAACGATGTAAAAGGAACTCAAACCTTCATTAACAGAGCTCCGCCCTCCCTCCCTCCCACAGGTGAACAACAGCAACAAGAAGGAGTGGAACGGGATGATGGGGGAGCTGCTGGGAGGCCTCGCTGACATGATCGTCGCCCCGCTCACCATCAACAACGAGCGCGCTCAGTACATCGAGTTCTCCAAACCCTTCAAATACCAGGGGCTCACCATCCTCGTCAAGAAGGTGAGCGAGCGAGGAAGTGTATACCACGATGAAGGTTCATGATGTGACGCTGTCACGACACAACAAAGCGGTGATGCTCAGCCTGAGCCAGCGTGAGAGCAGCAGAGAACCGAGGTTACGTTTCGTCACAGGGAAACGGCGATGTTGTGCAGTCCATGTTAGTTAAACAGTTCCGGTGTTCATGCACACGAGCTTGTGGTGCTGTCCCTACGGCATCCCTCACCCAGGCTCAACTGACCAATCACATGACTGTGATGTCATAGCCCGGGAGAGATAGCAAAAAAGACACAAATGCCTTTGTCTTCTAGAAGAAATCGTAAGCGATTAATTCAGGCAAAGCTATTATCGCGTTAGGTTTGCTGTTAGCCACGTTTCACTTTGCTGGTGATGCTTTTATATAGTGTTAGCTAACTTCTTGGCTAATGCTAACTGAATGATCCGACAATGTGATTGGCAAGTTGTGATGTAAGCGACACCGACATGGAGATAACAGAGCACGTCACTTTCACAGGCTCTTGGGAGCCCCTGCTAGTGTGGGGGGGTCATCAGCCGCTCAGCCTGCAGACACCTGGGGCCAGGTGAAGATGGAGGACGAGGGACAAACTGTTCTCAGCAAAGTTCGTGTTGAGGAGTCGTACTCGCTCCCATCTCCGGACTTGTTGGGCATGTGGCTGAAAGCTCAGCGCTGATTGTTACTGTGAGAGAAGCTGAAGTGAAGTGAGTGATGATTGGCTGAAGCGAGGAGGTGCTGCATGGACATTTGTGAAAGCAGAGCTGTAGGCCCCGCCCATCAGCGTGCGAACTACCCAGGTTTCTCGTTCTCACGCTGCGAGCCAAGCCGGACAAAACTTTAATTAGTTCATTCATTAAAAATAATCTTCATCAGTAAGAGAGCAGCTCAAAGAGTCTGGAACAGATTAAGACACATGAACATTAAAGGTAATGGTGACCAATCAGGAAGGAGCTGGCTTTAAGGAGGCGGAGCTAAAAGAGTTCAAACAGCTGATAAAAGATTCCTGCTCCAAACTGTCTCAGATAATGTTGGAAATAAAACTAATGACGTGTGTGTGTGTTCACAGGAAATCCCTCGCAGCACTCTGGACTCGTTCATGCAGCCGTTCCAGAGCACGCTGTGGCTGTTAGTCGGTCTGTCGGTCCATGTGGTGGCAGTGATGCTTTACCTACTAGACCGGTTCAGGTAAACCAACACCACGCCTCAGACCACGCCCCCGCCCTCCAAGGAGTCACTCAGCTGTAGACTCATGTTTTAAAACAGCAGCAGAAATCCCAAACTCCACAAAACGTGTTATTAGCTCATCCACGTGTTCGGTCGCACGTTCAAGCCCCTGGTCACAGGGGTGAGACGGTAAAAATGGCGTATTGGCTTTCAACAAAAACAGCCATTCCTAATGAGCGCTTCATTTGGTCTGTTACCGCACGTGAAACGTACATACATGGGACGGGTGTAGGCGGGGCTACATTACGGCGGTGGGCGGGGCTTGAGAGCAGCCGTACAGAAGAATGACAACGAGGGTTTTTTTTCCCAGTCTGTGCCCAGGGAGACACTTAAAGTCCAATCCTGATTTTGTCAAAGGTCAAAATCAGGATTGGACTTTTACCTGTGATGTAGCTGTGAAGTCTAACACAGCTGTGTGTGTGCAGCCCGTTCGGAAGGTTCAAAGTGAACAGCGAAGAAGAAGAGGAAGACGCCCTCACCCTGTCCTCGGCCATGTGGTTCTCGTGGGGAGTGCTGCTGAACTCTGGGATAGGAGAAGGTAAGAGGATGCTGAAGGTAAAGCCGGTGGCGAGACGCTGCTACCTGCTGACGGCACTGTTTCCTGTCTGCTCTGCACGCAGGAGCTCCCAGGAGTTTCTCGGCCAGGATTCTGGGTATGGTGTGGGCAGGGTTCGCCATGATCATCGTAGCTTCATACACTGCCAACCTGGCAGCCTTCCTGGTGCTGGACCGGCCTGAGGAGCGCATCACTGGCATCAACGACCCCAGGGTGAGGATGAACTACGTCATCTTCACAGGAAGAGGTGGTAGTTAAAAGGATGCTATCTGTGTCTGATACAGCATTCAGGGTCCTTATAAAGAGTCTGTAAAGCTAAAGCCTTCAGTCTCCTGAGACATGACACGAGTGGGTTCATACCTGTTGGTAAAAACTGGGCCTTTTAAAAAGCTTCAAAAGCAGGTGGCTCACACTCGATCGTCTGTCCAGGCATCTGTGCCGTCCCTTATCACAGCCCGTCATTTGTTCCTTTTAAACCAGGAAAGTCTACAAAGACCAAACCTGGAAACCGCCCAGCTCTTCGTCTGTGAGAGGACAGTTTCCTGCAACGAGCTTCACCTGGACTGAAATCAAAGATCCAAATGTGTGAAATGATCTCTGAAGTCAGTCTGAGTGCACAGAGCCAGCTGGGGCTGGATATTCTGTTAGGACGATGAGATAAACCTTTATTGGTCCCACACGTGGGAAATGTGTCAGAGAGTGGACACAGAGCTGCGAAAATACAGAAAAATATAGAATAAAAACACTCACAGCAGCGAAAATGTTCAAATGTCTAAAGAAGTTACAGTATCACATCAGGGACAGTATACATGCACACACACTCACACAC
>NW_024585442.1:0-8443 GCF_018398535.1 Haplochromis burtoni
CATAAAGGCTGATTTTATGTTCCACGTTCTTGCATTTTATGCCCTTAATTACTGAATTCTGTCTAATTGCTGCTGCTAGCGGTTCAATAAAAATTGCAAACAGTGAAGGGTGAAGTTTCGGCCGTTCCAATATGGACGCACAACTCTGTGAAAACGACTGGAAACGCTAGTGTGGACGCAGAGCGTTTTCAGACGCAAACACCGTTTTCAAATCTATCCGGGCCGGTGTGGACGTAGTCGAAGAGTGAGACGGAGGAAAGACCAGCTGCTCTGTTTACTCTGTTTTATCTTTAGATCTGCATTGTACGGGCTGAGGTGTGTTTACAGTGCACTGATGCCTGGGATCTAAGCAACATGTCATCAAACTCTGTTGCTTAAAAATCCCTCTGAGTACATTTTCACTGGAATATGGTGCAGATTTGACTGACTGTGAAAACCGTTCATAGAAACAGCTGAGAATAGCAACAATGCAATAAAGTTACATAAAGTTTTCAGACACGTGTTGCTTCACCTTTGTCATCATATTGCACACCATGTGAGCTCAGCTTCTTATCTGTTATAAAAATAATAAAAATATCTGTTATAAGTAATTTATAGTGTTTTAAAATTCAACCTGTAATTCTGGGAAATATGATGACCCCCCCTCCCCCAAACACTCAGTGTGTCCTTGGGTAATCATAGCACGGTGTGGGACTTTCCGATGTCACTTCCTTAAATTAGGATAAATGTGGTGGCGAGCCACACATGTTAAAATCCACAGCTCACCATTAGTTGTTTCACTTTAGTTTACTTTGCAGTCGCTACTTAATACAGTTTAATTATTAAATGTGTTTTTGCACCTTACAGTGTTTACATGGTGCACACACACATTAGCACTTTTGTGTTGTATTGGTTCAGCTTTCTTTGTTTGAGTTACCTCGGGCTTCGGCTTCTCCTTCCTGGTTGGCAAACGTGTGGTTTTGGCCTGAAGTGCTGCTGACAGCCTCTTTGGACTGAACCACGTGCTTCGCTGCCTCAGGGGTGTTTGGTTATATCGCAGCCATTTTTTTCCTCCTTGTGTGTCATTTGGTTTTGCTAAGCCAGTATTTAAGTTCCCTCATGTGTCGCAGGTCAGTCTGCCTCGTGTTTGTTTGAGGTTTTCTTAGTTGTTATCTTGAGTTTAGTTTATTGAATCTCTTTTATTGGTCTGCCAGTTTAAGTTTTTGGCTTCGTTAATTTTCTTTCATATTTTTGTATTAAACACCTGTGTACTCTGTACTGTTCGGATCCTGACAATTAAGGAATAATTTTGTCCATAATTATTAGACACAACGACACATTTTGCATTTACGTGAGCAGTATTTTAGTCCTGCGTATCACCTCCACATATCAAATGTCTCGAGGCGATGACTGTTTTGAATTGACTCT
Organism: Haplochromis burtoni; assembly: GCF_018398535.1. Taxonomy (NCBI): domain Eukaryota; kingdom Metazoa; phylum Chordata; class Actinopteri; order Cichliformes; family Cichlidae; genus Haplochromis; species Haplochromis burtoni. The sequence goes on from NW_024585442.1 coordinate 1,408, forward strand.
ATAAAAATAAACTGAGCCAAATCCTTAATTTGTCCTATGAAGTGGTTTGTAGCCAAATGCATGCAGACTCGTGCTGTTCCCATCAACCTCAGCTGTATTTTGTGTTTTCTACATTATCAAATGTTCTCAAACCACCAAAAAAGTTGATGATTGTATTAGTGGTATGGACATTTCAAAGATTTCTATTTTTATGATTGTTGTCTGTGAAGGTTCTCAGTCATCCAGGTCATCGTAGTCTAAGGAGCTTGCAAAGAAAAGCGTCTGGACTTCTTTAAGTTGCTTGAAGACGTTTCACCTCTCATCCGAGAAGCTTCTTTAGTTCTAGGCTCAAATGGTGGGGAGTCCCAGATTCAAGCCTAGTGGGAGTTTCCCCCCACAGACATTTTTATGATTGTTATGATTTTTTTAGTCCAGATTTGTCTAGTTGGAGAAGAGGAAAATCTCTTCTTCAGTAATGTTGTTTACACTGACGCACCGTGGTTGGGTTTAGTTTTCCTCTTATGGCGGTCTCACCTCACGGTCACATAGAAACTCTGCTGTTTGTAGTTTGTGGCTGAGAGCTTAATTGTTCAGGCCCAGCTTCCCACTGACAGTCTTTACAGTGACAGTGAATACATCCGGTTGGTCTACAGAAAGAACTGTGTGGGCCAATGAAGCTGCTGCGCAGTTTAAAGCTGAAACCTGATGCAAGCTGTTGTGTTTTTGCAGTGACCTGCAGAGGTTTGGTGTTAAACTGTCTCTGTTCATTGGATGGCTGAAACAAATATATTGTATATATAAATATATATATTCTTCTCTACAGTGACAGAAGTGGAATTGTCAGAAACACTGCATAATAACACAGCTAAAAATGATACTTTTCTTAGCCTTGCAACCTTACAAAAAATTACCCAGAAACTTACGACCAGCACATTAATGGTAACTGTACTTTTAAAACACTTCTTCTCTAATTCCAAGAAAATGAAAGTAGAGGAAAGGGAAATGGAGAATAAAGTTTCACAGGGTAAGAATGTCCTTAAAAGAATGAATGAATCTGATTCTTGTAACTGGGTGATGCTTTACCACTTACTCTGTTCATTGCAGGGCTCTAGACTAACTTTTTGCTACGGTTGCACTGGTGCACCAGCACAAAAGTTAGGCGCACCCAAATTTTAGTTTTGTGAGCTTTAACCTGAGATTCTGCCGTTTCTGGCCAAATACATTTATATTTAAAAGTCAGGATTTAATGAATCGATATGGCTTCATTCAAGCTCCTCACTTCTCTATCTGCCTGCACTTTCAACTGGACCACGGCCAATCAGAGACCATCTTTGATTGGTTTAGACCACGATAGGGGCATAATGTGTGTCTGCTGTTGACCACGGAGACTTTCAGAGTTGCATACTTCTTTTTTTTACTACACTCGAACATTTGGTCGCACCATTGAAAAATTTGGTGGCATTTGTGACCAAGTTGGTCGCACTCTAGAGCCCTGCTATGTGATGAGTCCACACACTTTCAGTTGTCTGGCAAAACTAACACAAATCAGCAAAACAAATTTCTCTTTATTAAAACACAATGAAGACAGAATCAGAATATGAGGAGAGTGATGTTTATTATCCTTTACTACTGTCACGGTGTGCTGGGCGGTCGTGGCGGCGTGCCGTGCTGGACGTGCTGTGCTGTGTTAACATCTAAATGATTTACATCTATGTCCAAGTTTAAAAAAGATCATGACAACATGAAGACATCTGAACTTGCGTTCTTCAGCTTTTTTTTTTCAGTGAAGCTAATTGTGACCAACACGTGAGCATTTTGATCATGAAAGCTGTGACAAAGGTGATTTCTGTTGTAGAAAGAGCCACGGGTGTGTTCAGCTGTGAGATCTGCTGTGAACAATGGACCATGACCCTCCCACCAGTCCACACATGTGGAACAGAATGAATCACACCTCAGTGCATCCTGTCACTTAGTACACCACAACATTTATTTGTCCTTTTATATTTACATGCATACCTATATCTCTATATTTATCTATTTATCTATCAATAAATCTGTTTCTACTCTCATTTTATGTGAGCGCTTGATGTTCGTTGTATATTTCCTGCTATGACAACTAAATTTCCCTCTGGGATTAATGAGGTTTCTTCTTCTTTATATTGTTTATTGGTGGTTAGCAAACAGCAAAATGGTGCATTAGCGCCACCAACTGATGTGGGGTGTCGATTCTGGTATCTGCCAAAGGGCGCTACTTTGATGAGTCAAAAGCTTGGAAGATATTTTGGTCCATAAGTTGATTTCATGATTTCTTTTTTTGTGTGTATTTGTACCATGCTTTCATTTCAGAGGGCAATGAGACATTAAACTGCATAATTTTCTGCATAATTTTCAATAAAAAAACTTCTAAAACTTTTGCAGTTAAATTAAATGCTATCAGACAGATACAAATATTTGATGGAACTTTGCGAGCCTGGTTCATCTTCATGATTAATAGAAATGACTCTTGCTTCGACTGATCCTGATTATTTATAAGGTTGAACATCTAACCTGCCAACGGTGCCGCGTAGTGGACGGCGGTCTGCACGGAGACGGGTTTTCGGTGAACTTCGGCTTAAATTGTCCACAATCGAAAGATGCCGAGCTCGAGCGAAACTGTCCGGAACATCCGGCTGTAGCTTCTCAACATAAACAGCAATGGCGGAGGCAGCAGCAGCGTCAACGGCGGCTTCAGCAGTAACAGGCGGTTGGACAAAACACGTAACCTGCAGGTAGGACAAGACAATAGAACCAGCACATTCAGACGGCGATCGCACACCGTGCCGTTTGACGCCAGAATAAGGCTGCCAGGGCAGCTTGTGAGTGATTGACGGGAATGTCTTTCAAGGGTCCGCTCAGCTGTTCGCGGAGCTAGCTGTAATGTTGTCATGTTCGCTGTGTTGTGGTCACACAGCAGCCTGCTGTGCTAGTTTAGCCGCCGTCCTGCTAGCTACGCTTTCGACAATCGGATCGGCAACGCTGAACTGTAAAGCTAGTGTCACACAGCAGCCCCTCGACGAAAGCTCTGAAGCTAGTCTCAGCTAGCAGTTCTCACTAGTTTCACATTAAAACCAACAAACTAATCTGCGTTTAAACCAGCGGCTTTAACTAGTTGTTGCCTTTCGGTGTCACATCATCTGCTAGGTTTACATCCGGACCAAGCTAGCGCCGCGGTCCCTTAAACATGACCGCGATGGCGTTATGAGTATGAAAGTACAAGATGACATCGACACGCGTTTGATTCGCCTACATCCAAGTGACGGGCTGGCTGCTTTTTAACGCTGATATTGGGCTCTAAAAGGAAACACGCTGTTTCATGTGTTAAGTAAACTTTGATTTCCTTTTGTATTTCCAGATATTTCATGCACGGTCTGTGCAAAGAAGGGGAGAACTGTCGTTATTCCCATGACCTGACCAGCAGCAAACCTGCCAGCATGATTTGCAAATTCTTTCAGAAGGGAAACTGCGCGTTTGGGGACCGTTGCAGGTAAAGACTGAACTGACACCAGAGCAGGAATGTGCACCTGAGCGAAACCGAGCTTGCATGTTCGGCCCTGCAGCGTGTTTTCAGCTGAGAGCTGAGCTGCTTTCTAAAAGTGGCAGCATAGCGGGTTTGCTAGCAGGGCTTCTCAGAAGTGTCCCCCTCAAGTAGATGTGACACCCGAGACTGCGCCTTAATGTCAACATGTTGTTGGTCTGTGTGTGTGGCAGCTTTATGTGGGTCAGAATCACACATGAGGACCTGCTGTTTTACTGCATGAACTCTTGTATTTAAAATGACTGCCTGGGTCGTGCTGTGTATTTTACACGGTGGGACTCTGTCTGCAGAGGCCCAGATTAGTAGGATGACAGTTTCAGAACATGCATGGACAAATCTAATTAAAATCTGACAGAGTACGACTTGTTTGGAGTTTATCTTGTTGAAGGACTTGTGGAGGTTCTGTTTTAATTTAAATGTTAGTGAATATTTTTTATTTATACATAAGTACGTACAAGCATTCGATTATTTATATTGACCAAAAGAAGATGGTGAATTTTCCAATTCTCAGCGTTCTGATTGCTTTCGTTTGAATAAGTTATTATTTATTGTTACTGCTGCAGAAAGAATGAAAGAGGTGAGCAGCTAAATATAAACAAAATGTACAACAAGATGTTTCCAGGCACTTTTCTTCTGTTCTTCTCAGTTTTAATGAAAATACAGTTGTACAGATCAAAACCTTTGTTAACAAGATGAAGATTGTTTCAGCCCTGCTTTGTTTTAGTACACAGCATGTTTGTATTATATTAATAAGCAACAACATGTATACATACTAACGAGGCTCAAACATGCAGAGGTGTTTTTGAAAAGTGGATTAGGCTCCCAGCCGCCTCGTAGAGCCAGTGTCTGCTCCAGTTAGATCCTCTGAGCTGGTGAGTCAGTGTGAGGACCCCAGCAGCAGCAGGGGCACAGCGGTTTCACACATACTCGCATCTTTCTTTAATAGCATTTTTGCTTTTATGAAATCCTCAGTTTGCTATGTAGTACTGAGTTACTGTTGTGTGTGTTGTTGTTGTTAAGTCACATTCATCCATACCTGTGATTGAGCTGCACCATGGAGGTGCTCTCGTTATTTTGGAGGCTCCACAGGCCTTCGCACCCTGCATTGAGAGTCCAGAGAAAGACTCTCGCTGTGGGGGTTTATTAAGGTTGAATTCCCTGGGCTCTATCTATTGTGATGCACTCTGTTTTGTTCTTTCACTGTCTGTCTCTCTGCTGCTTTCTCTTCTGCGGCCCCCAGGGCCAGACAGGGTGCACTGCAGCCTGCATGGCAATTGCATAATGCTCCATCTCTGTGTCTCTGTTTCTCTCTGTTGCTGGGTTCCCCAGGTTCACTGTGCTGCAGCTCCCTCCTCTCATTTGTTTATGCATTGCCTCAGCACAGCGCCCTCCCCTCCCCACTTATTCAACACTCCACAGTCTAGGAATAGTCTGGTTGTGCTCTGAGCTAGTCTAACAGAAAGGAGAAAAAACCATCAAGGGGAGAAAAAGATGCATAAAGTAACAAAAGCAGCAAATGTGCTGGTAATTAAGATTTACTCAGTAAATGACTAAAGAAGGCACCAGAAAAGCACGATGATGCCATGTTGAGCTCACATTGAGTCACGGTGCACGATTTGTACCTGATGCATAGTTCAGAGATGGCACAGGTAGGACTGAGTTTATGCAATTCTGAACACAGGTAAAAGGAGAGCCACAGGGACGTTTTAACGCCAACAAATTATGGAATGGAAAGTGTGTGTGAGGCTTACAAATAGCCTTACCTGAAATTTGGCTGCTTTCGTTCAAAGTCATGTTTACCATGTGATCTCTGTCCCAGTTATAATGAAGCAATAATGTAATGAAGAGTTTTAGATCTCGCTGTAGAAGTCGCTCTCTGCAGTTTTACTTCTTGCTCTTGCAAAGGCTAGATGATGTTACAGGGAGGCAAATCTTTGGGTGCACAGTAGAGTATACCTACTGTCTCTGTGCACGGAGCTCCAGCTGCACAGGAGAAAGGGCTCCACGGGCTTACATATGTCGCCCAGTGGATAGCTGGCTGCTGGCTCCCTTTACTTAACCTCCTAAGACCTGAGCTCTTCCATGGCATACATTTTAAATTTCTCTTTGATATTTGGACATATTGGGACCCGATGAATGTAAAAACAAAGAATTACCAGATTTTTTTTATTTTTTTATTTTTTTTAAACCTGATTTTTTTTTTTTTTTTTTTTTTTTGTATCTAAAAAAAAAAAATGAGAGCCTCATATTCGTTTAAAACTTCGATATAACAGTGGCAGTATGTAAGTGCATATCAGATGTAGTGTTTTGGTCTAGACAACCCAAAATGTGATGTCCACATATGTGGACGCCAGGAGGTTAAAGAACCACACAGCTCAGATTATCTCAAGAACATGAATAAAATCCTTCATGAGAGCTCTTATCCCTCAGCCATCACCATCCTGGATGCTGCTAAGTTAAAGACAGTCATATCCAATTTAACCTTTTATGTACAGTGTTTACTCCGTTGGTGTTTGCATTAATGGGGACTAGTGCAAAATAGAATTGTGTGTGTTTGCCAGCCAGCTGCTGCCACTGTATCTAAGGAGGTAGAGCAGGTCATCTACTGATGGAAGGTTGGTGGTTCAATCCCTGGCTCCCCCAGTCTATATGCCAAATAGCCTTTGTTAGATATTAACCCCAAGTTGCTCTCCGTTGCCTCCATCAGAGTGTGAATGTTAGCTAAAAAGCACTTAAAGCATAGAAGAAAATGCTTGTGTGGGATGTTGTATGAAGTTCTTCTGCACCAAACTCGTTCATCCATGTCTTTATGGAGCGTTCTTCGTGCACAGTCATGTTGGAACATAAAGGGCTCATCTCCAAACTGTTCCTGCAAAGTTAGGAGCATGACATTGTCCAGAGTTCCTGTCACTAAGGGACCTTGAAAAACAACCCCTTACCATTCCTCACTGCGGAGAACACATCTCCACACGTGGAAGCACGTGTTGTACACCACTGCATTGCACTTGTAATGTGATGCTTGATGCTGTTGCTCGCCCTATCGTGAAACTCTCTGCGCACGGTTCTTGGGTTAATCTGAAGACCATAAGAAGTTTGGAGGTCTGCAGTGACTGACTCAGCAGGAGGTTTGTGACCTCTGCACCCTATTTGCCCCAGCGTGCCCCGACGCCATTTATTTATTTATTTATTTATTTATTTATTTATTTATTTATTCCCCTTTTAAATGTGGCCTACCACCAGGGCTAACGCCACGAGGTTAATCTGTGGGTTGAACCTTATCAATAATTTCAAAAAAGGTTTAAATTAATGAAGTATTTAGTTATGTATTTCATTAATTAAATCAGCTGTTTACTTATTAGACAGTTTAATTGAACACTACACCGTCTGAGAAACCATGATGTGATCAGTAACAGTCTTTTCTTATTCTGTTCTGTTAGTATGAAGCACAGGCGTATAGATGAGTTTAGGGCTGGGCCATATCAT
>NW_024585443.1:0-8441 GCF_018398535.1 Haplochromis burtoni
TCCTGTGGAGTGTCTGCTTCCCCCAACTTCCTTACTAGACCCTCACCATTTGTCTTACTGTATGAGTGTGAGACATGTTAAAATCCAGTGGCACCCAGGCATTATACAATAAAATAATGTGTTTAATACATAAATAAAAGAAATTCCTATACAATCCCACCCTTTGATTCTTAAATCATTGTCCATCAATAATACCTGAATTTCTTTCCTGACATTCTGTATATCACATCAACATTATTGTTCACTTAAAGGAGTTTCACACTGTGTACCCTCACTTCACTGTTCTCCCACCACCCTTTTTTCATCTTTAATCATCCCCACAATCTAAACTCTCACATGAAAAAAGATAAATCTCCAAAACTTTCATCCACCAGTCACACACCTCACACAACAACAATATTCTATTAGATAATGAGTTTTTGTTTTCCCCCATGTACCCAGATGTGTATCATGATAAGACCTCCCCCACACATCAGAAACAAGAAACTCAATAATCTATTAGTCCCCACTCATCTGAACCCCTGCAGCATTTTGATTCAATCATCCTTCCCCAAAAATAATACTAGTTCACTAGTCTATGTATCACTTCTTAACCTACTAAGTGAATCAGAGAAGATGATAACAGAAACGCATGTGTAATCAATCCCTTAATTGATAAACTTAGGGACATGGATATTCTAGGTACTTTCAATGAGGAGAGGAGGAACAAGAAAACTAGAACACCCCCTTAAGCTGTCTTATAGAGAACACTCTATGGCATTTATTACGACACAACACATAACAGTCTCATCAGCAACTTCAATAATATGCAGAATGTTAACAACACAAAAACCCAATATAATCCCCCCTTCAATCAGTCAGTTCAGTTTCCATATTAGTATTAGTCCATTTATGTCTCTTGTCACAGTTCTTTCAACTTTAATTTTTATTAGTTTAAGTTAACATTGAAAACCATACAGTAAAGAAAATTACAAACAAACAAACATACAAACAGTCTGGAGTTTACATTTCTTTTTCCATCTGTCACATGAAAATTTCTTGTTATGTTGTGTTTTTGGTGTCATTTCGGAATGCTTTCCACTTCCTCCATTGTCTATCGTATTTACATCCCATCAGTCTAATATTGAATGTTATTTTTTCCATCTCTGAGATACCCTCTACAATACTAATCCAATCTCGCTGAGTGGGAGGGTCTGGGTGTAACCACTTCTTTGTAATTGCTTTTTTGGTTGCGGCTAGAATAATTTTAACTAGATATAAGTCCTCCTTTTGTATCTGTTCCTTTATGTTTCCAAGATACATCACTTGGCAAGTGTGTGGAAGTGCATAACCCAAAATATTATCCATGGTCATTTTAAGGTCTTCCCAATACTTTTTAATTTTTATGCACTTCCAGAATACATGTGAATGATCTGCTTCTGTTTCTCCACACAGTCTCCAACATTTCTGTGGACTTGAGGTCTGTTTGCTTTTTATTTTGGGTGTAATGAAAAAAACGTGTCAAATTTTTCCAGCAAAATTCCCTCCACAACGGCGAATTCGTTGTGCTGTGTTGTATTTCACACATACTGACCCATTCCTTCTCTGTTATAGTTACGGCCAGTTCAGCTTCCCATTTCTTTTTAAGGTAAAAGGTTGTGTCCTGTCTATCTTCTTCTAATGATCTATAGAAAGTGGAAATGACTTTAAATTGTTTATGTTCATAGCAATTTTTTACTATTCCAACAACACCCAATGGTTTTTCAAGCCAGTCAGACTTTATTTGCTTTACGCAATAATCCCTAACTTGCAAATATCTAAAAAAATCTCTATTTTCCAATTTGTATTTATTTTTTAATTGTTGGAAACTCATTAGTCTTCCATTTTTCATTAGAGTACAAACTGCTGTAATCCCTTTTAACTCCCACTGTTTGAATGTTTGGTCCAATTGTCCCGGCTTAAATTTTTTATCATGTCTAAACAATCTCAGCAAAAATAATTGTTCTTTTAACTGATGTTTTTCTATTACTGTGTGCCATATGTCTGATGTAAATTTCATTCTATGTAAAGATTCATTCTACTTTTGTAAGAGGTCATTAATTGTTTGTCAGAGATACAAATTTGAATTTTGTTTCCCTCAATTTCTTTCTCAATTTCCTTCCACCGTGCCTCATATTCTGGTCTACACCAACCAACAAGAGGTCTAAGTTGGGCTGCGTAAAAGTATTCCCTTAGGTTAGGCAAAGCCATCCCTCCCTTACACTTCGGGAGTTGCAATGTTGTTAGCCTTGTTCTGGGCTTCTTCCCATCCCATATAAACCTTGAGATCATCTTGTCCCATATTTTAAATTTTCTTTGAGGTATAGGAAGTGGGAGTGATTGAAACATGTATAGCAATCTTGGGAGAACGTTCATCTTTATTATTTGAATTCTAGAGTAAAAGTTTGTAGGTGTTGTTGACCACCGTTCTAGGTCTTTTTTTAATGTTACCCTCCACCTGATTGTAGTTTGTGTCCAACATAGCAGATAATGATTTTGTTACGCCCAAATATTTCATGGTATTCAAGTGCCAATTTATATTCATCTCTAATCTTTTGAGAAGGTGTATAATTGAATGATAAAATTTGTGTTTTGGATACATTAACTTTGTAGCCCGAAAAGTGTTCGAAGGTATGGAATAGTTGCATCAACATTAGAAAGCACTCTTCAGGATCTCGTAAGAAAACAATGACATCGTCAGCAAATAATCCAATAAGATGTTTTTGTCCGGCAAGAGTTACCCCCTCCAGATTTGGATGGTGCCGCACTGCTTGCGCTAGTGGCTCGGCATGTAAAGCAAAAAGAATTGGTGACAAGACACAGCCCTGTTTTGTACCTCTATGTAGCCGAATTCTGTCCGACAGGCTACCATTCACCTTGATTCTGGCTGTAGGTTGATTATAAATTGTCCTTATACATTGTATTGAACTGTCCTTAAACCCAATTTTTTTCAATACTTCAAATAGGAAGCGCCAACTAACACTATCAAATGCCTTTTCTTGATCTAAACTTATTAACACAGTACTGATATTGGTCTTTTCTGCATTGTCGATAATGTAAAGGACTCTCCTTATATTATCCTGTGCCTGACGTACCTTAATGAATCCGGTTTGGTCCACTTCTATCAAATCTGGTACAAAGTTTTGAAGTCTTTTGCTAATAATCAAGGCGTACAGTTTGTAATCATTATTAAGAAGGGAAATGGGTCTATAGTTCTTGCAATACTCTTTGTTCTTACCTTCTTTAGGTAAGATTGTGATGATGGCTTCTCCCCATGATGGTGGGGCTATTCCCTGTTTCAGAGTCCAGTTAAAGCAGGATAGAAGAAGTGGCTTGAGTTCTTCTTTGAACACTTTATAAAATTCAGACTGAAAGCCATCACTTCCTGGGGCATTGTTTGTTTTCTGCTCGACAATAGCTGTATCTAATTCCTTATCAGTAATCTGTGAGATCAATAATTTGTTTTGGGCATCCCCTATGGAGGGCAAGTCAAGCGGGTCAAGAAAATTTTTAATTGTCTCAAGGTCTGCAGCTGCCAGTTGTGAGTACAGTCTCGTGTAGTATTTTTTAAACTCATTTTCTATCTCATTAGGCATATAATGTAGTTTGTTACTGTCTAAGTTTCTTACTTTATTAATAATCATTGATGCCTGCTTTTTACGCAGTCTTCTTGCAAGTATTTTAGTTGCTTTGGGCCCTGATTCGTAATAAGTTTAATGCATGAACCTAGCCTTTTTTTCTACTTCTTCTTTTAGTAATTCATCAATTTGGTTTCTAATATCTGATATTTCTTCTAGAATTAGTGAATTTTTAGATTGTTTGTGTTCCTTCTCAAGACGTTTAAGTTTTTCTGTTAAATTTTTATATAAAGCCAGTCACACTTTTTTTTGTGCTGCTGTTAGAGCTATTAGTTTTCCCCGTAAAACTGCCTTTAGTGCATCCCAAAGTATGATTGGGCTCACATCTCCAGTATCATTGTCTTCTATATACATTTTAATGTCCTCTTTGATTTTCTTAACATATTCATCCCTATTTAGAATACCCAAATTAAGTCTCCATGCTGTATATATTTTCCTATTATTAAGGCTGAGTTCTAGACTAATCAAACTGTGATCTGAAACATCAGCCACACCTATTTTGCATTCTGTAACATTATGAATTTCTTCAATACTAATTAGAAAATAATCAATTCTCGAATATGTAGCGTGAGGGACAGAGTAATGGGTGTAGTCCCTAGTTTCAGGATTGCGTGTTCTCCATACATCAATCAATCCCACCTCCTGTAATATTGTGTTCATAAAATTTGTCAGGCGATGTTTACATGTTGCAACACTGGTTGTGTTGATGTTGCGATTTAACACAACATTGTAGTCCCCTGCGCATACCACCAGACCTTCAGATTCTTGTGTCACTAAATTGAATAAATCTTTGAAATCACTTTTCTTACTTCCTGGTGGGGCGTAGATATTGACCAGGGTGACTAGTTTATTTTCCAATTTCCCTTTAATTAGTAAGTATCTACCTTCCTTATCAGACACCTCTTTGTGGCATTCCAATTGGACAGAATTTGCTATTAAAGTAGCTACTCCTCTTTTCTGACTTTGTCTATAGGAATTATAATAAGTGTTTTTATAGCCAAATCTTTTCAATTTTTCATGTTCCTGTGGAGGCAGGTGGGTCTCCTGCAAGAATATTACCTGTGCCTTTTCTTTTTTGAGTTTTGCTACCACCTTACTTCTTTTGATTGGGTTATTCAATCCATTCACATTTAGTGACACCAGTTTAATATTATTAAAAGGCATATAATCTGCACAATTGTGGGTCGTAATTCTCCAGACAACAAAAAATTTTGGCCTTAACATTTGGCCAACTACCATAAAACAATACAACGGTGAAGAAAAAAAAAGAAAACAAACCCTACAACACCCGACTTCCACATTGGGGTGAATACTTCCCACCCCGAGTCCCCGTTGGCAGGCTGAGGAGAAAGTCTCTTCACAGAGGGCCCCTCCTTGGCGGTGATACGTAATGTTTCACACATCCAAAAATACAAGACCTCTGGCAGCAATACTTAAGGTCACAGCAAAGTCTATTTATTTGTATTAAACTATTCAGTGAGGCCCTCTTTTTGATCATCGCTCCCAGATCCGTTGAATCCGCTCCTGGCAGCTGCACGGTGTATCCTCTCTTTCTCAACTCAAGCGCAGCTTCCCGTGCGCTGCCGTAGGTGCGTACACCCGTATCCCAGTAGATACGAATTTTGTCAAGCGGTGTTTGGAATCTGACGCCTTTTTCTTTCAATGCCCTTTTGATGCTTCCGTATTCCCGTCGCTTCTGGGCCACCTCTGTGGCATAGTCATGGTCAAACGATATATGCTGACCTTCGTACACAACTTTGCCAGCCCAGGCTCTTTTTAAGATGTCCTCCTTGCGTATATATTCCTGGAAGTTTATTATTATTGACCTGGTTTTCCCGTCAAAGCTCTATGGGCTCGTTGTATCCGTAGGCTCATATCATGTGGCAATGAAAGGGCTTTTTTCAGTAAATCCTCCACAAACTGTGGCATCGAATCACCTTCTGCTCCTTCCGGGACTCCATAGAGTCGAATGTTATTCCTTCTGGATCGTCCTTCCAGATCTGTCGTCTTTCTTTGTATAGATTTGTAGTTTTCCATAACTTTGGTTAAAGCATCTTTCATGGCTGCGTTTAATATCTCCGCTTCCGCGATTCGTGTCTCTGCTTCCATTAGCTTGTGTTCAAGTGAGTTAGCTTTTTCGGTGTTTGCAGAAATACTTTGGTAGACTTCTGCGTTCAGTGATGCCAATTCAGCTCTCACATCTTGTCTCAGCTCCTCTCTCATTTTTAGCATATCTTGCTTACTTTCGGTGCAAAATGTTTGCAGCTCCATCTTGATGTCTTTTAGCATTGCGCTAACGCTCTCGGAGTCCCGTCGTTGATCAGAGTTATCCATTTCCTTATGTTCTTGGTATGCTGCTCGTTTTGTGTGACTTCTAGTCTTCGTACCCCCACTCATCCCAATCAGGATTCACGAATAAATGTTTATATTCTTGAATTTGGGGGTTAATTGGAAAAGTTTGCTGCCAGGCACCCAACTATGCGTCCATTTTGGTTGCTCGCTGAACCGGAAGTCATTTATCACAGTTCTACCTCCACCAACCACTCTGGTTTGGTGAGGAAAGGAAAAAAAGTAAAATATGATGTTGAAGTAAAAAAATAATAATAAAATTAATTCAGAGCTCTGAGAAAAACTTTGTCAATGTACCCGGTTAGTGTGTGTGTGTTTGTGTGTGTGTGTGGATAAGCCCAGTGCTTATCTGCAAAGATGAGTAAAATCCTCATTCGCCGTCCTTTTGGGTGGAGCGATACGTCTCTGGAAAAAAAAACCCACTGGTTTTTTGTTTTTCTGTTTGTGTAATTTAGTGCACCTCTCCTCTTTCCGGTACTCCAGACACTTTTCAATTCTCCACGCAAGGCAGTCGTTTTTTCTTCCCAGTTTCCTAAATCCTCCATGTTCTCCCCTGCTCCTTCCACTGTGGTCTCATCTCCCCCCCCCACCTTGCAGCAGTCCAGTGAGAGTCAGTTGTCTTTCAGCTTTGTCCTGTGTTCCACTGTCTCATTTTGCCATTTTGCTCCAAAAGTGGCAAATGTCCAACTCAGGCAGTCTTTTCAAAGGTCCATTCACACACAGTGAAGTTGCAGCTCGTTGGAAATACACATCCATCCATCCATCCATCCAGTCATGATGATGCCATTTTTCTCCTTGCTGCCGCTGTATTGCACAGCTGCTGCTGCTGGACCTTTTCTTTCACTGCTCAGGATACTGCTGTGAGCTCTTGAGATCCATCTCGTTGTTCTGGAACTGCATTTCTTGTCTTCAGGGAGAGATTCTTGGAGCTTGTGTTCTCAGGGTGACAAACATGGAACTTAAGTTGTAAAATAATTCAGCCAAAACTTGGCTTGAGTGTTTCTAATGGTGTTAACCTATAATTTTCTTCCGACTGCTGCACGTGGAAAATTGATCCAGGTCTGCTCTTCACCTGCAAGTGACACTATGAAGCATTTTGATCATTCTTCTCACTGCTTAAAACAACACATCTCCTCTCTCTGGTTCTGAACTCCCCTTTCTTAAAAACCCAGAGAGATTGTAATTGTTCTACATAAAAAAAAACAAAAAACACCAAACTCTTTTCCTATTTTATTGCTTATTTTCATCAACAATTCTGCTAATTTTGTCTGTGTGTTCACCCTAGGGAAGCTGGTGGCCTGCAGTACCACCACGTTCCGCCAGTTGGAGACGATTACTTTTACACACATTTCTACACTCCTCTCATTTTTTCCCCTTGTTTTTTCCCCATTTTCAACATTTTTAACCCAATTTTTTACTGTTTTTACACCCACACATCAACCTGTTAACTCACTTCAACATTTCTTTTCCTTTCTCCCCAACTCACACAGCCATTCTCTGCAATCTTACACACCACACATTTACCCAGTTCTTACCATACAGTCACACACTGAGTTTTATCTCTGGCCGCTGGGTGGAATGTCCGCCGCTACTGGATCTAGATCCCATATTTACATTCAGAGCGTCCCCTGCAATGGCCTTCTTCCCTTCTCACAGAAAAGTGCTAAAATGCCGTCACTCCGCACACTGTATTGTGCAGACGTGATTATCAACGGTGGACTCGAACCACCGTTCCCTGTGATGGACCGGTGTTTTTGCAATTACTTTCTGGCAGACGATTGCTTTTCTTTGCACAACACCGGAACCGAACACAAGATTGGGGACTCGAATCCCTGGCTTTTCCTTCCGGACACTCGAACTCCGGAGCAGCAGGCACTTCACCGCTCGGCCAGACAAAAACTCCCCATGACTGTATACAAAGTTAGCTACAACTCACCCATCTGCAGGAGTCCCCTCAAAGTTGATGGTCTCGGTGGTGACTGAAACACACGGCTCCGTGACTCCTCCATTTCCTTCGCTTCAACAGCTAGTAGGACAAAGGTACCTTTTTCCTCAGGGGTGATCAGCCCGTCCACGAAACCAGTGTCCAGCGACAACATGGACCATCCTGTTCGTGGCGCCATTTTGTTGTGGAAGTTTTCATTTAAATAAAGCCTGTAGATGAGCGGTGAGCGGTAGCTACATTCTTTAATCAAAACAAAAAGAACATAAAAACAAAGCTTATAGAGAGTCTGCATGATCGCGGGGCAGACAGTCAGCAGAGTCTCACCTGAGTGTAACATGGCTCTCAGTTAAATACCTTCTCCACGAACAAAAGCCAGTACACAGCTGTTTCACAACTTAAGGTTCACACTCCCTTGCTACCTCCCAGAGTCCTCAAAGAGACAACAGATTCTTCCTGTGGAGTGTCTGCTTCCCCCAACTTCCTTACTAGAC
>NW_024585444.1:0-8435 GCF_018398535.1 Haplochromis burtoni
CACACAAGAATTTCACTCACATGTGCTGTACCAATGTACCTGCACATGTGATATGACAATAAAAGTGATTTGATTTGATTTGAAATCAAACATTCTGCAAATTAAGCTGAATACTTAGTTACATGTTTCTTTATATTTTATTATGTTACAGATTAAGTCATTTGTTCATACTTACTTTGTTTGTCTTTTCAGTCTTCATGAGGATCAGGTGTGGGGAAACGCCCACCTGGCATTTCCTCATTTTAAAGTCCTGATGATGTCACACATGACATCATCAGGTCAAACCAAGTGGAGGGGTTTCTTTTTCCATAGAGATGCTTCCTTTTGTTTGTGTTAAGGTTTAAAGGGATTTGTTGAATGTTTTTCCTTTTGTTAATACTGCCATTTAGTTGTGTAAATGTGCATATTAGAAGTGTGTAGAGGTTTTGTGTTTTTAGATAATCTGTGTAGAATTTTAGATCCCTCAGTGGTACTGGCTGGGCAATTGGAGGGGAATTGATGGCCCTATTTAACGCCAGTCTCTACCAGATGCAGGAGAGAAAACTGTTCTGACCCACACCCCTTTCTAGAAGGTGGTGGTAAATACACCTCAAAGTTGTTTGCCAACTGTTGTTAAATTGTAGGAGAAGAAGAAGCAGGAGGAGGAGGAGTGAGGTGAGCTGTGTTACCAGATCCATGGTCTGTTTTTTGTTAATTGAGTTGATTTGGGGCAAAGTTTTAAGTTAAACATTAAATTAAGTTCACTGTAAATAAATTGCTCACCTCTGGAAATCTGAAATGTCTGCGTAGTCTGCTTCCCTGCCACCTTCCTTGACGTTCGAGTCTGACTACTTCAGTGCCTTTTTTCTCACTGCGCTTATGATCTATAACTTGTACAAATGTGAATCAGATCATAAAACTGAACCAAACATGAACTAAAATATTAGATTTATCAAAACGCATCAGATGATAATCCACCCACAAAGCTTTTGGTATGAGTGAAGAGGAAGGTGGCAGTGTCATGTTGCAGGGATGCTTGACTGTTTACAAAGTGTCAGAGATTTTGCATTTAAGAAAAAGATTCTTTTGTTCTGAGAGTTCTTACAGTAGAGAACATCAGGCAATGGTGCAACTGGGCAATGCATGTTTTAAGCGTTATATACAGAGATGGGAAGTAACAGGTAATCCGATTACTTTTTTCAAGTGGGTAAAGTAAGGGATTACTTTTCCAAAAGTAATTAGACTACTGTTACTTTCCCGTAGCACTGAGTTAGTAAAGCGTGATTTTGTTTGTGAGACTGTCTCATGACAGTGACGTGCGAGCGTGCAACATCCGTGGCAACAACAGACGTGTGTTGATCAACGATGGCTAATATGGAGTGCAGGAAAGAGTACAACCATGCAGCGTAGAAGTACTTATTTTACTTTGAGTTTGATTCTGTAAAAAGTGACAAACATTAGCATCCACTGGTACACTCTGCGTGGGAAGAAAACTTCTTTCTGTTAAACTCTGAATCTGAGCAAGCACCGAGCAGACAGCCACGGGAGTGTTTTACGTGCATATATTTGAAAGTGAGTGTAAACACAAAAGATTATCATATTTTATATGCTGGAATATGCAGAAAATGAGTTAAACGAACTTCAAGTCAAAGACTGTTGCGTGCAATTAAATTTTTGCTTGATGCATTGTGCATAAAGTTAAAAGATGAAAAGAAAAGGTCTGTTGCTTTTTATGTATTCAGGTTGTGTATCATGTTTTTTAAAAGTAACTAAGTAATAAAGTAATTTGAAAATAAGTAATCAGGAAAATAATGGGATTATTTTCTTGGAGAAGTATTCCATAATTAGTAACTAATTACCTTTTTCAAGTGACTGACACTTGGCATCACACTATTTTCCACATATTTCCATTTTTCTATTTTATGAAATACATGAAAGGCTAAACGTGGTATATTGTTGGTTAAGTGACAGATTTATAAAAATCTGCAGCTTCATAATTAAAACTGTTTACAAGCACAAAGAAAAGAAAATGGCTTTTTAGATTTATAAACTGTGCAAATATACATTGTATTTTATGTACAAGCATTTATAAATTGTAAATATGTCTCATTTCCTTTCCGATAAAGAATAGATTTGTACCTCGATTTATTTGACCTTTTTGAAAGGAAAATGAGACCTGATTTGGGGTCTAATTGGGTCGATTCTCTTTTGGATCGTGTCAGTTAGCTTTACCTCTCAGGGTTTCCCATAGACTGCTCTGTGTGGCTGGACGGCATTCTTTGTGGCACCACTCCCTTCAGTGTAGATAAACACAAGTCGCAACTGCCAGTAAAAAAAGAAAAGAATGTTCCAATGGAATGAAGCATCATCTCACCAAGCAAGTGTTTTTGTACTGAAGCAAAAAGTTTATTCCAACTGTGTGATTAAAATATTAGCCCATGTACTTGGTAAAACCTAATAAATGACACTGGTATTAACTGCACCTCACACACCCATGTCTGATCAGCAGGTGAAAAAGGAGAAAACAAGACACTGCAGGCCTCACCTCAGTCCTTCAGAGAGTGAGGACTGGTACTTAATGCTTTTCCACTCTGATCACTGAAAGCTCTATTTTACTACAAGCCTCATTTACACAAAATCACCTTTTTCTATACCTAACCAATCTGTCTAACATTCACGTCAGCGCTCACATGTATGCAACAGGGGCAATCGGGGTTCAAGGCAAGTTTATTTGTATAGCACAATTCAACAACAAGGTGATTCAAAGTGCTTTACAGAGACATTAGAAACAAGAACGAATAAAAAGCATGATTTAAAATTGATTAAAACAAGCAAACAAACAAAACAGTATATAAAATCAAAACAGATAAAATCAGAACAGTAGATAAAATCAGTAGTTAAATGTAAGTTTTGAAATTTAAGCTTAAAAGTGTGGATTTGGTGCTTTATTCAAATGCAGCTGAGAACAGGTGAGTCTTCAACCTGGATTTAAATAAACTGAGTGTTTCAGCTGATCTGAGGCTTTCTGGGAGTTTGTTCCAGATATAAGGAGCATAAAAGCTGAATGCAGCTTCTCCGTGTCTGGTTCTGACTCTGGGAACTGATAAAAGACCGGATCCAGATGACCTGAGGGATCTGGAAGGTTCATACTGGGTCAGGAGGTCACTGATGTATTTTGGTCCTAAACCATTCAGAGCTTTATAGACCAGCATCAGAACTTTAAAGTCTATCCTCTGACGGACAGGCAGCCAGTGTAAAGACCTCAGAGCTGGACTGATGTGGTCCACTTTTTTGGTCTTAGTGAGGACTCGAGCAGCAGAGTTCTGAATGAGCTGTAGTTGTCTGACTGATTTTTTTAGGTAGACCTGTAAAGATGCTGTTACAGTAATCAAGCCTACTAAAGATGAATGCATGGACTAGTTTTTCCAGGTCCTGTTGAGACATCAGATCTTTTATCCTTGAAATATTCTTGAGGTGATAGTAAGCTGACTTTGTTATTGTCTTAATGTGTTTTTCTAAGTTTAGGTCTGCATCCATCACTACACCCAAATTTCTCGCCTGGTTTGTGGTTTTTAGGTGTATATGTAAACGGAGCGGAAGGCTGATTTTATTTATAAGATGTGGGTTTTTAAAAGGAAGGAAACCTTCCTGAAAACGGGCAGAGCAGTGGAGCCGCCGAGGGAAAGCACATGATACAAAACTGTATGATTAAAAATATAATTTATTATATTTAAATAGTTAAAAATGTAAAATGAATTAAAACAACCTTGGCCAAGGAGTAACACAATAAAACACAACATTAAAAGTCCAGTGGAATCCACCACGGCCTAAAAGTCACAGAAAAACTAAGAAATCCAGCGTGGTAATAAAAGAGGGAAACCCAGCAGAGTCCTCGCCTTCCTCCTCGCATTCCACGTCCTGGTGCACTGAAGAAAGGGAGGGAGCGGCAGTCACTATTCTTTTGACAGTTTACTTTATAAAAAAAGGGATAAGTCAAAGACTTACCCCGGTGGGCAGAGCTCTCAACTCCGCCCGCCGCTTCCTCAAACTGCAATCGGCACCGCGGTCTCACTGCTTCTGTTCTCTCCCGCGGTGCACGAACTGGCTCTTGTCGCTCTTGCCACCTGACTGCCGCTACGCGTCTCTAGTCGCTGGTCATCTGCCTTTCTCCGCTGATCGTTTCCCCTTCCCAATCGCTGGTCGTCTGTCCCCTGATTGTCTCGCTTCCTCCTGTCCATGTCCCCTTGTGAACACCGGCTCCAACCCTTTTATGTGTCATTGAGCACTCTGTAATTTACCTTTCCTTTCCTCTCCAGGTGTGTCCAATTAGTAAAAATGGGGGAAAGGGCGGAGTCTCTCCAGGACAATTTGCCGGCAACTAAAACATGCAAACTAAATAAAACACTGCACAAAATATAACCAATACATGCAATATAAAAAATACATAAGTACACTTCACATTAAAATACAGCACAGCAAAACAACATCCGTCCTTCCCTGGATGACATATAGATTGAAGTTCTCTGGTGACCTGTAATCGTTTTTCTTTGGCACCAAAGACTATTACTTCAGTTTTGTTTTTGTTTAGCTGGAGAAAATTGTGGCACAACCAGTCATTGATTTCCTCAATGCATTTACCAAGAGCCTGTACAGGGCCTGGGTCTCCTGGTGACATTGTGATATATATTTGTGTGTCATCTGCATAGCTGTGGTAGTTTATTTTGTTGTTGTTTATAATCTGTGCCAGTGGGAGCATGTAGATGTTAAACAGAAGGGGTCCCAAGATGGAACCTTGGGGAACTCCACATGTGATACTTGTCTGCTCGGATGTGAAGTTACCTGTTGATACAAAGTATTTCCTGTTTTCTAAGTATGTTTTGAACCAGTTTAGTACAGTTCCTGAAAGACCTGCCCAGTTCTCCAGTCTGAGTAATATGTTGTGGTCAACTGTATCAAATGCTGCACTGAGATCCAGTAAAACTAAGACTGACATTTTTTCACTGTCTGTATTCAGACATATGTCATTAAACACTTTGGTCAGAGCGGTTTCAGTGCTGTGGTTCTGTCTAAAACCTGACTGGAAGGCATCGTAGCAGTTATTCTGTTTTAAGAAGTAATTGAGCTGTTGAGAAACTGCTTTTTCAATGATCTTACTTAAAAATGGGAGATTTGAGATCGGCCTGTAGTTGTTCATTTGTGTCTTGTCAAGATTGTCCTTTTTCAGTATGAGTTTGATTACAGCAGTTTTTAGTGGTTCTGGAAACACGCCTGATAAAGAAAAGTTGACGATCTGTAACAGGTCTGATTCTAAAGTCTTTGAGACCTTTTTGAAAAAACTTGTTGGCAGGACATCTAAACAGCAGGAGGAGGAGTTCAGTATTTTTCCTGAGGATACTTCAAAGCGTGCAAACCACTGACCTTTTGGATTGGGTAGATGCCCTGCACGAGCCCCTAAGGGGAAATCTAAAAGCTTTGCTAAAACATCTCTTGATGAGCCTCATCAAAGAGGGCAGAGAGGTGGCAGCTGTGAGGCTGCCCTGAGTAGAAAGTCAGGTGTTAGAGCTTGAGTGTAACTGGCCAATGCAGTATGATGATGATCTAAAGCAGCAAATAAGATAATATGTGCTTACAAACCTTAGATCAGGCAGCACTAAAGTAGATACTACACAAGACAAAGGGTGAAAACTCCACAAAGTGTCACAGTGATCTGCAGGTATCAAAAACATTTAAATTGTGAGGAAGCTGAAGCTAGTCTTTCCTGAGAAAAAGCAGTGCTGTGCTCAATGACCGTGAAAGAAAGATATTAAGACTAATCAGACTTTTTAGTTCAGTTTTCTCTCTCACACACAGGAAGGAAGGAGCGCCTTGAGGCGACCTTTGTTGTGATTTGGTGCTATATAAATAAATTGAATTGAAGGAAGCAGATGAAGCACATATTTTCTTCAAAATCTCTTTGTGAAGAGGAATATTTCTACACAATTACTACACAAGAAACTATATTTCAAATGTCTACAAAAACCCCCAAATACTTTTTTTTTTTGATTGCTCCCCTGCAGTTCTACTTGTACTTATGATCCTGCAGTGCTGCTGGATCCCCCTCCTCCGTGTATGAAAATACAAACCCTTCAGCTCGAGCTACATTTAGGGAAAGTCGTCAGACTTGTAGGACAAGTTCTAGTCCTACAGGGAGCATGCTGGCATGCTGGCGGCACCACAGTTCAGTTCATTTAAAAAAAAAAAAAACTTGTCAGTCACTAAAAGCAGTTTGTCAGTCTGTGTCAGAGTTATGATGTTTGAATAAGGGTGACTTTGATGGGAGCGGAGGTGTCTTGGTAAAATAAATGATCACACTGCCTGGATTCTCTTCTGCTCGTTTCTTTATCCTCGTTTGTTTGGTTGTTGGATTTCATTGTGATGCTGTGATGAGGGATATGGATATTGGAGTTTAAATACTGGGGAAGATCACATGCACGTTTTCACGAATTCCACAAAAAAAGAAAGAAAGAAGCAGCAGCTTGTTAGTTTCACTGTTCACAGGGTTGTTGCCCTGTGAATGTTGACCAAAAGTGAACACAGCCCTTGCAGGGACTTCACATCTAGTGCCATTCTGTTTGAACTATTTCACAGATGAATTTCACTGTAAAAAAGCCATTACTTAGTTAACACTGCATCTGCATTTCTTTATTACAGTCCTTTAAATAAAATATGCGATTTGAAAGCATCTCTAGAATCCAGAACGTTTGTATGGCAATTTCTCCCTATTTTTCTTTTTCAAATTCAACAAAATCAAGAGTTATGAAAAGTCTGAATTTCCTCTGGGTTTATATTGTCATGTAGTTGTACAGTATGTCAGTATGTGTGCTATAGGTCGTATATGTGAACCAATCTGGTACATTTTAGTTATATTTTAAAGAAAAAATTTCATAAAATGAATTTATCTTAAAGTATAGTTTTAATTAATTAATGTTGAACAACAGACATTTGAGCCTGTGAGGTATGATACCTAACTACTCGAGTGTGTTACAAGCATGTATTACTGTTTCTTATAAATACAATCACAGACTTCCCTGTTACTAAATATTCTCTCACTGCTTGGAAAAAATACAGAGCTTTTATATCTGCTGGGAACAAAAAACAACTTCCTCCTCTTCTAGCTATTCAGAACTGCTGGAAAAACCAGTTCGGTCTCATGGTTCACATACTTTGACATGCACATAGGCATATGCATCCTGGTACAGTAGTTCAGCAAAGATGCAGAGATTTTTTTTAGAATGTTTAGTGTGGTGGAATTTTTTCAGTTGCAGTTTTAAGACATTTAATTATTTATTTCATATGCGAACACAAACATTTGATGCTTCTTTGTACTTATTTTACAGGCAAATCTGACCAGCTTGATCATTTAAAAAGTGCAAAAGCATATCAGCATTTTTTTCCCCCCTGTAAACTAAATGTTTCCCGTTTTTAATTTTGTTTTTATTGAACTTTAATGATATTTTGCAGTCTCTGTGACTGAATTCATGATTGTGTATCTTTTTCACGAATTGTGACATTTCACCGTTTTAATGCCAGAGTCTCTCGCCAACCAGCTGTTACGCCAGTAGCTGGACTCGTGTGTCTGGGATCCGTGCAAAAATGGTTGAAGTTGTAACAGATGGGAGTGTCTTTGCAGTGAGTACGTCTGGTCATGTGTACCAAAGGTAAGATTGTGAGCCGTGTGTTTTACTGCCAAAATCAATAAAATTACAGTCTAGTTTCACGTTAGTGTCACCAGTAACTCTGGAGCAGGGTTTCAGTTTAAGCACCACATGTTCACAGATCCTTTTCATTTTCAGTTTGCTCTAAGGGCGATGAAGGAAAATATTTTCTTTTAGCTGTCCACACAAACACTTAAGAAGGAAACAGTGCAAACCGTGCATTACATTACATTGTCACTGGATCTGTGTTTGGCTAGTGATAGCAAAAATGCAACTCTTTTCATGTTTGGCCCTGTTTTGCTGCAAATAATACACAGATTAGGAAATTGATCTGTTATTTTGCAGACTCTAAAAATACACATAAACTAATCTGTCATTATGCAGGTCATTTATCACATAATATTAAATCTGTAGAAATAATTTACAACTTAATTTGGCAAAATCAGTTATTTTGCCATGTTCTTATAGGCCAGGGGTCGGCAACCTTTCTGATGGCGAGTGTCATTTAAAATTTCCTCAGAAGTCAGTGTGCCATATGATTGCATAAATTTAATAACGCTCTATGTTAACAGTTACACAATATATAGAACCAGTTTATAGAATTATATTTGTTTGCAGATGTCAGCAGCTATCAGTGAATAGTTATCAGCTATTTGGAAACAAAAAAGACACTTTTTAATCCATAACAGCAAATGAACTGTACAACAGAAAATACAAATGCTATTTATGGTCTCCTCACAACAATGATAAGAAAAATAAACT
>NW_024585445.1:0-1226 GCF_018398535.1 Haplochromis burtoni
TCACACCGTTTGTGATCGTTGTTGCTGAAGGTGAGTTTCTGTTTCAGCTGTGGAAATGTTTAGTTTCTGTTTCTGAAGCAAAGTTTGAGCTCAGTGTCTGTACAGTGATCCCTGTGAGCCAACAGCTCACACTGCTCTCAACACTCTGTTTCTAAGTTTGTCAAATCTATTGTTTATTTTCACCAGATGGATGGAAACAAAAATCTAATTGGATGATTTTTAAATGATTCTAAGTCTAACTCTCACTCCACTTTGCAAAGTCCGCCTCTCTACATCTGATGGACTGTAGTTGTGACGGTGAACAAGTCTGAGCGTCAGAGCCGATTATAGTCAGAGTACTATAGTGTATCTTTAATGAACACTCTGGCCTGTGAGTGACTCTATGACACAGGAAGCTGAACACAGACACAAAGAACCATAAATGACAACAAAACACAGCAAAGTGGCTCCATTGTTTTTGTTACAGACACGTTCCTTCCTGTAAGGCCTTTGTGACTGAGGCCTTACTCGCCTGCGTGGACTCTTTAAGTTTTTCCACTAAACCGGCTTCCTGAAACAGGGCCCTGTAGACTAAAGCTTAGCCTCCCAGTTCTAGTTTATGTTCTTCTTCGTTCAGGTCCAAATTTAGTCTGCTTTCTTAAGTCGACAGCTAAAATATTTTAGTGGGAAACTAGCTGGGCAGATGCTGACATCTCGTGGGACTTTAACTGATCCCTGACAAAAAAACTAAAAAACTAAAGTCGTATTCGTCAGCTACGTGATGGTTTCTATGTGCTCGTCAGGAGGCACCGCTGCTTTTAAACTGGCCTGTTCTGTGATTGCCTTTAGCCTTGAAGATTTAGGACTTTTCATTATAATCCTCTGTTTCTCTCTCTTTAATTTGATCGCCCTTACGTCAGATTTTTCTATCATCACGTTTAGAGAAGTGTGGAGATTTACTACTTATGTCATACGTAAAACAAAGTGTTACGAGTAAATAAAGTAATGGTTTCATCTTCTAATTTTTTTTCAGTAAAATTTCTTCCATTGCATTTTTCATAGCTAAGCATCCATCCCATAATACCAACAATAGAGGAATAACAAAATTCAAGCTGCTGCTGGTTTAACCACAACTTCCTAGTTGAGGGCTCACTCCGCAAACTAAGAAGAGCAGGAGCACCAGCCCCCATCATGCACACTTTCTACAGAGGCACCATCGAGAGCATCCTGTCGAGCTGCATCACTGT
>NW_024585445.1:3494-8430 GCF_018398535.1 Haplochromis burtoni
TTTTTACTCCTGATCTGAACATTATGGCTCCATCATGAAGTGGGTTACACGTTTGGCTTGCAAGTGATTCCAGGCAGATAAATTTCAGGAAGGGCAACTGGTGGGAAAAAGTAGCTTCAGTCAGCAGCATGAATAGACACTTTATGTACCTGAGCAGGTAACATGAGGCAGACGCAAAGGCTGATGGTGAGGAAGGGTTGTAGGGACATGGATCCAATCAGCAGAGACTTGGACCAAACCTGCTCTGCACTCGCATCACAGGAGACTCTGGATTTGATCATTTTCCAGCCTCAGGCTGAAGTTTGTTCACAGACGCTGAAAACTGAGAATCAATAAAATACAGAATCCTTTCAAAATTACGACACTGAATTACATAATTTCTATCATAATGAATTTGCTTCTTTATGTAAATGTAATAATGATCAAAACCAATCACAGCACAGAAACAGCTCTTACTAAAGACACCAGTGACCTGAAGATCCACAGTGACCACAGAGAGTCTCAGTTTTAGAGCTTCTCACTGCTGCCTTCAACATTGTTTATTAAATGCTAATTCAAAGATGGTTTAACATGTCAGGTCCTCGACTGACTCTCATCATATCAAAAGTTTAGAAGTTTTTATGTTTGATCCGGTAAATTCCATCAGGGGTTGGATCTGCCTGATGCTCCTTCCTGTTACAATAGAGCTTTTCTTACAATATTTCTTACAATAAAAAACTGCTGTTGTTTGTGCCATATGAATAAAAATTAAATGATCAATTGAAATAAATGAAGGGAAACATGTCAGAGCCGTTCATATTCATGTCATGTGTCTGTTTCTTCTTTAGAGTTAATCTCGGTTTGGCTTGTGTTATTCTGGCGTCTCTTTATAGGTGAGTTCTTTTTTGGGGAAGACCAAGCGCCCCCAAATTTCACAAGAGAACCCTTAAAAATAACTATATTATTATTAGTAGAGTTATTTTCTGAAATTATTTCCAAATGGTACAATTTCCTAGCTTTCTATTGACAACAGTACAGGACAGAACAAAAACAGGTTTATGTCCAGTGTTGATGATGTCACAGCGTCTCACACAGAGGCTGTTTGTCATTAATAGTCTCAGTAAGACTTTCACTGCTGCAGCAGAAAGAAGATGCAGAGGTCTTTTAATGACACGAATCAGTGATGCACATTTAAAACACAATTTAACTCAGATACAGTTCAGACTGTCCTGATGATGCAGGGACATCATGTGACTTATAAAGTGTCTGCTTATTTTTATTTGTTCTCTAAATAGCGTCAACAACATTGTAACCTTCTGATCCACGAGTCTGCTGGGACATCACGAGCGTCCAGCCCAGGAGCTGATGTACTTTATTATTTTATTCTGGTGAAACTGGGCGTCAGTGTTTGTTTACAGCACAGCTGCAGATCCAAGTGACAGCAAGTCAAAATGATGTTACCTGTCTTTCCAACAGCCTGTATCCAGTTTGGTTATTGATATAAACTGATATGGATCCGTTTTTATCCTTGTTTCACTGCAACATTGAACTTTTGGATTAAACTTCCAGGAAGGCTGCTCACGCTCAGGGAAGCATTTCCTTTTCAGGGAACGGTGTTTTATTTTTCTATATATTCATTTGCATTTCTTTGTTCTTTGTCAAAAATACTTTAAGAACTTTATAGTGCAGCAAAAATCAAATAAGGGCAGCATAACAACTGTTCATTTGCATTAAATAAAAACTGACAACATTGCTTTACATGTATAATGAATTTTGAGTGAGATCAGAGCTCAAACATGATATTTGAAAACTATGATGTGATAGTTGGAATCCATGTGTAACAGTATCGTTTAATAAATGTTGTCAAATCAAATGTAGCAGAATTACTGGAGTTTTTAATGTGCATCTTTTATTGTCGGTGAAGACAGACTGAACAAAAATGTCTTTTTTTCCTCTTTACTTTCGCCCAACAGCAACCATACGGACTTATGCTGAACTTTAACAGTGTGAGAGGAAATGTGGCAAATTAACAGAATAAAGGATAATGGAAAAAAAAGCACCAGAGCAACACGAGGGAGTAAAGAAATAAAAGAATACAAGTAAAAAGTACGGCAGTGGCCTCTGACTGTACAGAACAAAATACAAAGAGCTAAATTACACAAGCCTCGTTTAAAAGGTGCGCAAGTGTTACATGTGTTACTTTATAAACACGTACTTTCCACAGCACTATCTCACTCAGGATATTGGAGCAGACAGATGATGTTGCAGCTTACACGCAGAAAATGTCCACTCTGTGCTGCACATGCAGGTCCTTTACATCATCTTGTTAAAATACTTTTTACCACTGCAATACACCAACATGTTTCAACAAGTTATGTGCATATTTACAGATTTCTTACCAACAGTGTAATCAGATTACTTTTTTCAAGTAAAGTAAGGGTTTACTGTTGCAAAAAAGATAATTAGATTACCGTTACTTTCCCGTAGGAACGCTGCATTACTGCGTTACTAAAACCGTGATTTTTTGCGAGAATGTCTCATGACAGTGACGTAAGCGAGTGCGACGTTAGTGACAACAGCTGTGTGCAGATCAACAATGGATCATTATCGAGTGCAGAGAGAGTATGAGCGTGCAGCGTTTAAAGCGTGGAAGCACTTACCTTACTTTGAGTTTGATTCCATAAAAAGTGACAAAAACATTAGTGTCCGCTGTGCGTGAGAAGAAAACTTCTTTTTACAGTGAAAAAAACCCCCAAACGTCCGAGCAACCACCGAGTAGCTACCACAGGAATGTGAAACTGACAGAGAAACCCCGGAGTCCCAGACAGTGACATGACATGACATTTTATATGATGGATTATGTATAAAAAATAGAATTGGGCTAAAGGTCTATTCATTAGGTATTCAGGTTGTATCATGTTTTCTAAAAGTAACTAATTACTTTTGAAAATAAGTAATCAGTAAAGTAATGGGATTACTTTTTTGAAGAAGTAATCAGTAATTAATTGCTAATTACTTTTTTCAAGTAACTTGACCAACACTGCTTAAAAACAATCACCTCTTCGTGACAGTCTGTTTCCCATCGAAGCAAAAAGAAAAACAGGAAGAGCCAAAAATGCATTTTAGGGGAAAACTGCAGTTAACTGTTAAACACTGCCCCCCGCTGACCACATTGTGCAACTACACAAACCAATAAAATGAACGTCTTCAAGTGCACACAACATGCAGATAACAAAAGAGAAAGCACGGACAATACAATTAAATGACTCACTAACATCGTCTTAACATACATCCAAACAAACTAACTTTTTAAAAACTCTCTTTACACTTTAAATGGATGCTTGCTTTACTAACGTGGGAAACATTATTAGCAATATTCACTCGCTTACACAAACAAAAAGCAGAAAATCTCAAAGAACAATTTAAAGATTAAAGACGTTTCATAAAACTTTGATCTCATGAAAGTTTAAACTTGTCTGACCTTGAAAAAGAGGTCAAAGGTCAAAACTAATGTGATATTGGGAATCCCCTAATATCATTCACTACATGACTGCATGTTAATACAACCAATGACATTAAGGAATCTTATTTTTAAACAGCATTCCTGTCATTCTGACGTTCAGATTAAAATACAAATCCTGACCTTGAAGGAGAGGTCAGAGGTCAGACGTGACATGATATTTTAAAACTTCATGTAGCTTTTTTTTTGCTCCTTTACAGCTTTATTTTAAAAGCTACAGTGAAAAGTGACAGTAAAGCACAGGAGAGAGAGGAGACATGCGGCAATTTGAACCAACCCCGCCCTCAGCCGTGCGGCATGTGGTCGCATGCTCAGCTAAACCAGCGACCTTCATATAGAGCATTATGCTGACATTACATACCACACTTTGAAGCATCATGGTTTCTCATTCATAAGAAGTTTTGTCAATTTTCAACCGATAAATCATTAAGTTGGCTTTGAAGACCTCGGTGGAAGTTTCAATGCATTTTGACCCCAAAAGTGTGTACAATGACCCCACTGTACACACTTTTACCTGAATTCACTGAAAACTTTCTCTCATGCTCACAGACAGAATGACATGCACAAATGCAAACACTACCAAAAACCTTACCTAAACTTCAGAGTTTGTGGCACAGGCACGGAAAAAGGGAACTTTTCAGTGTGCATCGTCATTACACACGTCGCAGCTTTGCACGGGGTGAATTAGCAGAACTCAGTTTACAAAGTTACGTTTCCCTCATTTTATTGTGAAACGAGTCACTCCACCGTTTAAAAGTAATATTTAACAGGACAAAATTGTATTAAAAGAAATTCGAATTCTTTTCCTGTGGTGCACATTAGTGGACAGTAAAGCTGCATTAATGAGAGCAACCACAGCAACCCCGAGACACTAAACTTCATATTTACCAAAGAAACCTGAAAATCTAAAATTTAATGTCTTCAAAGTCTCAGCAGTTCATGGTCAGTGGAGACGTTTCCTCTTTGTTATTGTGAGAATAAAATAATTCTCCATGTAAAAACAGCACAGATATTAACTGTTCCCTCAGTGCTGTTGAGCAATAAGTTTGTCAGACTTGGTCAGTGTTGACGTTCAGCTTCCTTTTCTGCCACGAGCTGACCTCAGACTCAGTGAGATCGCATCAACAGGAAGTCGAGCTGTTGCAGCTGTTATAGACAAAAAACAGCCTCAATGCAACTTTTTGAAATGGACAAGAATGATCCTCTATCCTGGGTCTTTGTGCTGGATGTCATGTTAGTTATGATGTAATATTTAAGTCTCATTGTTATGTCCTGTCAAAATGAAACTAAGTTAATTAAATAAGGAATTATCTAATAAAAATATGAACACAAGATTCAAAAGATCTCATGGAAAAGCTCAGGGCCCGTATCCCTAAAGATTCTGAGAATCCTCTCAGAGAGCTCCTAACTTAACCTAAAAATTCCTTGCCAGGAGTT